>NC_037689.1:30926687-31030609 GCF_003255815.1 Theropithecus gelada
AGGGAAGGGAAGGGAAGGGAAGGGAAGGGAAGGGAAGGGAAGGGAAGGGAAGGAGAAAAGAGAAGAAAAGAAAAAAGAAAAGAAACACATTGGTTCACATAACTGCAAATGTCATGTGTGGCCTTCAGGCTTGGCTAGATTCAGGTATTCCCAAGCTATCCAGGGAGGTCTCACCCCTTAGCTCCATATTCCTCACTACCATTTTTGGTCTCAAGGAGTGATAAGAATCATGTTTTTTTTGTTTTTTTTTTCATTACTGGGTTTACTGGTACCTGTTTAGCAACCCTAGCAAAAAGAACAAACAAACAAACAAAAACAAAATAAACCAAAAAAACCCTTTGTCAAGAATTCTAATAGAAGCCCAGATCTGGCTGTCTCTGGGTCACGATGGGTCAAAGAAGTCGCCGTGGCCAAGGAACGTGAGATGCCGTTTGGCCAGACCTGGGCCCCCAGCGCTGGAGCTCTGTATCTCAGGGACTGAGAATAACAGCCTGTGTTCCCCAGAGAAAATTTGAGTTGTTTTAACCGAAAGATAGAGGCCAAACACGGAGTCAGACCAAAACTACCAACGTCCACTACACATATTTTCACCTTCCTTTGGTGCTATCACCAAGCAGCAAATTTCCGTTCATTTGTCACTCGTATATTTCAAACACCTTCCTTCCCTTCCAACCCTCCCTGACTTAAGAAGCTAAGGCAAACAAAATAAAATACACACAAAAGAAGCAAGAGTTTAGAAGAAGGAAACAAAAGGCATGAAAAAAATGAGTGAATGATTATATTTCCCCTGCCTTTGGCCTCTAGTGAATCACCTACTAGAAATTTGTGCAAAAGGTCTGCATTCACTCAGGTACAGAACTCTTAGGAACCCTGATAGAGATTCCTGCTGGCACAGTTCAGTAGAAGAGAAGACTTGGAGCCTCCAGGGACGCTCAGCTGTTCCTTAAAGAGAGAGGTGAGCTTGAAGAAAGGGTGAAAGATCGTGAATGGCCCGAAGGACTCGGGAGTGAATGACCCGAAGGACTCCAGAGTGTTCCGGACAAAGTGGATTTCCCCCAGAGGGAAAGGACAAACTCTGCCTACAGCTGACCAAGCCAGCCGGCTCCCCAGGGCTTTGCCAGGAAAATCACCACCAAAAATGTCTCCACCATCGTGTCTGTGGTTCCTTGAATCCTTTATGCTTCTGCTGAAACTGCCAAGGCAGGACTTGAAGGCTTCGCTGTGCAAATTCAAAAGCATTGTGAGATCATCAACTCTCTGGAGTCACCACCATTTGGAACCAAACCTTAAAAAAAGCCACGGAGACGGAAGCTCCAGTACACTTTCGCCTCTGGTCATCTCCTTTCCGAGAAAATTCATGATATCAGATCATCCACAACTTTGATATTTCTCCCCACATTTCTGAGTTTTTCGGCGGCCAAGGAGAAGACTCCCTCTGTTTCTTAATAATTACTGATAATTGTTTCACCACAAAAGACACTACTTTGGATGAACAAGCTTTGTGGTTTCTGTCAAGTACAAACAAGGAAGATTAAATTAACATCTTGAAAACCCACAGGGTGAGCTTGCTCCTCCCCTCCTTTAGTCTGCAGAATTACCTGGAGCTCCTTCCCAGGTGCCAAGCACACAGATGTGAGCAAGACCCTGAGACACCACTGCTGCCCTGCGCTATCACTCGGGAATCCTGTGTCCCTAGCAGCTTATCCAGCTGGCTCTCAGGCTACAGTGAAACTGCAATACAGAAGGAATATTCCAAAAGAGAATTGAAAATGCAGCTGTCATATGGGCGACAGGCCCAAGTCTAGCAGTTAACAGCTACCCTGCCCCCACCCCTCCCACTTCCCTGGGAGCACACTGCTCTCCAGTCTGCAAACCCTGGGGCTGAGGGGCCAGGGGCATCCCAACGCCTGGGTGCCCAAGGGGTGCAAGCTCCTTCCCCACCCACTCTGCTTCCCTTACCAAGCCTCTGAAGTGTTCTCCCCATCCCATAACGGGGAATAATCCCTAAAATTCAAAGGCTGAAGCTCTAATCCCCACTACCTTTTGGAATGTGACCGTATTTGGAAACAGGATCTCTAAGGAGGTAATTAAATTAAAATGAGGTCATTAGGGTGGGCCCTGATCCAGTAGGACTGGAGTCCTTACAAGAGGAGGCAATGAGGACACAGGCACACACAGAGGGACAACCATGGGAGGACACAGGCCGTCTACAAGCCACCGAGAGGAGCTGCGGGAGAAAGCAGCCCTGTGACACCGGGTTTCAAACATGTGGCCTCCAGAATGTGAGGGAATCCATGTCTGCTGCTCTGACATGGCAGCCCTAGCCGGCTCATACGGGCCCATCCCCCACTCACCATCTCAATGTGGAGACCCTACAGGAACTCATGGCCCAGGGATGCCTTTTGGTCCCTTCACCCCCATTTTCAAAGCCCACACAGTTAGATGCAGGGGGGCTTCTTGCTCTTAAGACTGAAATGGTGCAGCTCCCGACACCCGTCTGTGTCCACGGCCATCCCCAGTACAGCAAGCTTACATGCGACACCCAGATCCCCTCTCAGGTCCCCCTTCCCCCTTCTACAGACACATCCCCAAACCCTTTTAAGATGTTGCATAACCTGGCTCCGGAAGCCAATAGAGTTTTTACTGAATCTGGCTTCACATAATGGCAACAGATTGTGAACTAGACATTTGCCAACGTTTCCCCCGTGCCAGACCATTTTTAAGTTATGTGTGCACAGAATGGCATTTAAAGGCCTTAAATAACTCTCCAGGGGAAGAAAAGAGCAGAAAATAGCCCACAAGGCTCCCATCACAGGGGCAGGAACAGCAGAAGCAGAGTTTGGGGCCAGTGTTCTGCTCGGTTTTAGTTGGGGTGGGAGGGGCTTTTCTATTAGATTGTGTTTTTGTTGTTTTTGCTTTGGGGGTGAAAAAGGGGGACAGAGAACAGAAAGGAACCTAGTTTATAGTGACCGTTACTTAGGAAAGTCATTTCTAGATTAGAGGGGAGAGCCCCTAGGGGCTGCTTCTAGATTCCACTCCTTGGGGTTGGAGGTGCCGGGTGAGCAGGCTTTGGGGAGTGCCTGCCTGACTACCCCAACCCTGCCTCAACCGCACCCCCTCCCTGTGCACCGACAAATAAATGGTGGCTGTTAAAAAAAAAAAAAAAGAAATTTTTTTAAAGCAGTGCTTCCTGTTATGTTCAAGGAAGACTAGGGCCGTTTTATTATTAAGCAGTTTTCTCTTTTTAAGTAAACACACACAGGACCACATTGCTACAAGGCTAAAATCTCTTGCCTTACTCAAGCGTCGACATTTTCAATCTCCTATTTTCTTAAGCCCTCAATGAAGCCTTCCAAGAGCTTGCCTATGTTTAATTTGCATTCCGAAACAGAAAATCTAATGTGTTTTAACATTGTCTGCTTCAGCTGAAAAGGAAACTGTAAATTTATACAGTCTGGTTTAAAAAAAAAAATTGGCCATTGCATCTAAATGAGTCTCCTCCGGAAAGAGGCTGGGTGGCGCCCCTCCCCCTCCTCCCTCTTTCACTTCCCCTCCCCCTTCTCCCTCTTTCACTTCCCTTCCCCCTCGTCCTTTTCACTTCCCCTCATCCTCCCTCTCTCTCTCACCTCCCATCCCCCTTCCTCCTCCTCCCCTCCCCTCCCCCTGCCCCTCTGTTTTTCACCCCCTCCCTTCTCCTCCCCTCCCCCTCTGCTTTTTACCCTCCCCCTCTGCTTTTTACCCTCCCCCTGCTCCTTCCCTCCTCCCCTCCCCCTGCTGCTTTCACCCCCTCCCTCCTCCCCTCACCCCTGCTGCTTTCACCCCCTCCCTCCTCCCCTCCCCCCTGCTTTCACCCCCTCCCTCTTCCCTCCCCCTCTGCTTTTTACCCTCCCCCTCCTTCTTCTCCCTTCCACCTCTCCCCTCCCCATCCTCCCCTGCTTTCCACCCCCTCCGTCCTCCCGCCTCCTCCGGTTCGCATCCCTGCCTCCTCCTTCTCCTCCCTTCCCCCTCCTCCTCTGCTTTTCATCCCCTCTCTGTCCCTCCCTTCCCCCTCCTAGCCTCCTCTCCCTGCACTGGGGTTTAGGCCACAACCTACCTCCTCCCACTTCGTCTTCCAGCCTCCTCCCCTCCCCTCACCTCTCTTCCCCTCCCCTCCCCCAGGATCAGACTCTTGGGGCTGGTCTGTGCCAGCGCCCTACATGGACCGGGAAGGAATTACCGACGACCTTAGAAGAGCTGCGCACTCTCAGCGCCCCGCCCCCACGCCGCCGGCCGCCCGCGGGTGTCTCTCTGTGCTCCCAAAACAGGGCTCAGGCTCGCTGGTTCCTCCCCGGGGATCTCAGGGCTGTTGAGGGGGCTGTGGTTTCCAGAACCCCGCGACACTCCGAAACAGGAAAGGGGACGGCAGAGGGGTCCTGCAGCGGGGGAGCCCTTGAGAAGGCCTAGGGAGAGAGGGACTTGGGGACAGAGGTAAAGAAGGGAGTCTCTTGAGGGTGGGGAAGTGCCTGGGAAGAGCACGAGGAGGAGTTGGGGAAGGGAGAATCAGGCCCAAAGTTTTAGGGCTCTGTCTCTACTGAAGGTCAAAAAGGGTTCCTGCAGGACAGTGGGAGACCTGCTCCTGACGACCCCGCCCTATAATTAAATCTCGGAGTGAGAACACTCCGGAGTTGGGGCCCAGTAGCTGCCGTGCGCATCAGATGCCCCCTCAGCGTACCCCTGGAAGCCTCTGATTCTGTGTCATCAGGGCAGTAGGGGATTCGAGGAGTTATGGAAGACGCCAGGATGGCATTCTTAAGCCATCTGATGGGTGAAAGGGCTTCTTCACTTCGCTGTGACTTCATTACTTAGATGTTAAAGCGTCTTCTCTTCCTAATAAAAAGCAAAGTGTAGCCACTTTTCTGTCCAATAAAATAAAAATTCCCAGAGAAAACCAACGTTGACGTTTGCATTCATGACGTGCCTGTCGTTTTCCTCTGTGTGGAAGAATTTTCCCATCCAAAAATGGGAGTTGAGGGTGGAGGGGAGGTAAATAATAAAATCGGGCTCACTCTGTATAAATAGTTTAGCATTCCGATTTGGTTACCTAGTCTTAAGAAATACATATTTTTCTAGGTCACTAAATATTTTTCAAAATTATACTTTAAATGAGGGCTTAAATTCCACCGCGTGGAATTGTATATGCCAGAATGTAGGAACCATTTCCCTCTTGCACAGTATTCCTCTTGTTTAACGTTTAAGGACGGTATCCTAAGTTATTCCCCACTGTGTAATCACATAAGTCACCTTGTTCTTCACTAGCTTCAGTGCAGGAAATGAATACAGTTTCTCCTGCACCATGGGTCTGTCTGTTGCCATTGCCTGCACTGGGGTTGTTTGGAATTCCTGCTTGAAACTTTCTAGTTAAAGGCAGAAAACACTGGCCAAGTTTCCAAGCCCAAAGCTGATTCTTGACCTTAATTAGACCTTATATCAGAAAAGAGGGTGACAGCTACTTGGGAAGCTGAGGTGGGAGGATTGGTTGAGGCTGCAGTAAGCCATGATCGTGCCACCGTGCTCCCGCCTCGGTGACAAAGCAAGACCCTATCTCAACAAAAAAAAAAAAAAAAAAGAAAAGAGGTAAGCAAAACAGGTGAGTGGGGGGTGCTCCAGGTGTCTGGGGGGCATCGCCAATATCCCAATATCCCAGAGCCACGGGAGGAGCCCTCTCTCCCAAAGCACTGCCCTCTGTGTTCTGGGGATGTCCTGCAAAACCTAAATATTGACGGTGGTGAGTGGAAATGTTCCCTTCTGTTATATTCTCTATTAGAATGTTTTGTATATTGATATATACACATATGTGCATTTTAGCAGGATAGTGGATTTTATTTTTTCTTATTTTTGAGATGGAGTCTCGCTCTATTCCCCAGGCTGGAGTGCAGTGGCACAATCTCAGCTCACTGCAACCTCCACCTTCCGGGTTCAGGTGATTCTACTGCCTCAGCCTCCTGAGTGGCAGGGATTACAGGCGCACACCACCACACCCGGCTAATTTTTGTATTTTTAGTAGAGATGGTGTTTCATCATGTTAGTCAGGCTGGTCTTGAACTCCTGACCTCAAGTGATCCGCCCACCTCAGCCTCCCAAAGTGCTGGGATTACAAGCGTGAGCCACCACACCCGAACCTGAGTGACATTTTTTTTTTTCTTTATGATGGAATCTCGCTCTATCACCAGGCTGGAGTGCAGTGGCACCATCTCAGTTCACTGCAACCTCCAACTCCCTGTTTCAAGGGATTCTCCTGCCTCAGTCTCCCGAGTAGCTGGGATTACAGGCAGCACCACCACGCCCAGCTAATTTTTGTATTTTTAGTAGAGACGGAGTTTCACTATGAAGGCCAGGATGGTCTCGTGATCCATCCACCTCGGGCAGTGAGCCGAGATGGCACCACTGAACTCCAGCCTGGGAGACCCAGCAAGACTCTGTCTTTAAAATAATAATAATAATACCAATCCATCAATTTATGTCACTGGCGATGGATGAGGTTAAGCCCTGCCTCCTTAGGTTTTCCTTGAACTAACCTCATCTGACTAGCATGAGCTCTTTGGTGGTTCCTTCTCCCCCCAGGAAACTCCCATCCACAGTAAGAAGTACATTTCACACAGAAACACAAGACCCACGTACACATACATGTGACCAAAATGTGACACGATGCTTGTGAACTTATCCTTCCCCTTGCCATGGACTCATTCTATAATTTTCTGGGCTATCCACTTCCATTTCATGCTTTCAGTGCTAGTCACCGCCCACTCAACTGAATGTACGACCAACTAATTTTTGAGATAAGCACCTCAGCAATTTAAAAAGCATTGGTCTAGACCAGTGGCCCTCAGCCAGCAGGCATTTTGCCCCACAAGGGATATTAGGAATGTCTGCAGACGTTTTGAGTTGTCTCAAACAGGTGCAGGGGGTGCTCTTGGTATCCCATGGGTGGAGGCCAGGGATGCTGGTCAACCCCCTACCATGCACAGGACAGCCCCACCACAGAGCACGCTCCAGTCCCAAATGTTCACAGTGCTGATGTGGAGAAACTGTGGTCTCAACTACAGAAAAGGCTCCAGTCTCGGCCCGGTGCAGTGGCTCACCCCTACAATCCCAGCACTATGGGAGGCCAAGGCAGGCAGATTGTTTGAACTCAAGAGTTCGAGACCAGCCTGGGCAACATAGTGAGACCCTATCTTTACAAAAAATACAAAAATTAGCCAGGGGTGGCCAACCATGGTGACTCATGCCTGTAATCCCAACACTTTGGGAGGTCGAGGAAGGCGGATCACTTGAGGTCAGGAGTTCAAGACCAGCCTGGCCAACATGGTGAAACCCCATCTCTACTAAAAATACAAAAATCAGCCAGGTGTCATGGCGGGCCTGACACCTGTAATCCCAGCTACTCAGGAGGCTGAGGCAGGAGAATCACTTGAACACAGAAGGCAGAGGTTGCAGTGAGCCAAGATGGCACCACTGCACTCAGCCTGGGCAATAGAGCGAGACTCTGCCAAAAAAAAAAAAAAACATTAGCCAGGCATGCATGGTATCAGGTGCCTGTAGTCCCAGCTACTCGGGAGGCTGAGGCAGAAGGATCGCTTGAGCCCAGGAGGCAGAGGTTGCAGTGAGCTGAGACCACACCATTGCACTCCAGCCTAGGGGATAGAGTGAAACCCTGTCTCAAAAAAAACAAAAAAAAACAAAAAAAAACAAAATGCTCCAGTCACTTCATTGACTAAACAGATCTTGTAGTTAACTCTAAAATAAGTTGAAAGGAGAATTCTCAGTAATGAATAAAAGAGAGCTTGTTCCTGCCTCTCCTTCCCCCTTCTTGCCAATATCTCCGTACTTGATGTTATTAATCCCATGTGTGCCATGTAGACCCCAGTCAACATTGGATCCCAGCCACAGTCTCTGACTGTAGTCGTTATTTAAATGAGGGCTGATTCGCAGTGGATTTGCACAGGCTTCTGTTGCCTTAGCTTATGTGGAGGGGTATTGTTCCTATCCCTTGGTCACTGCCTCCTGCACAGCTAACCCCGCTCACCCCACATCTAACCATGTGTCCTGTGATGCTCCAGTCTGGCCCCACACTGGGGACACTCTGGGAGCTTCAAACACTCCCACGACCCAGGTCCCACTGACAGAGACTGGGGTTTCATTCATCTGGGGTGTGGCCTGCACAACCAAATTCTTGAAAGCTGCCTGGCAGCTTTCCATTTTTTGCCTTTTTGTACTGGCAAGGTTGGAGCTTCGTGATACACCCCTTCCAACACTCCCAAGGCAGGCTGCTTGCCTCCACTTTGCTCCCATTGTGGACATTCTCAGACTGCACGTTCCTCTCTATTTTATGATAGAGACAAACCCATAATCGCCTTTTGGGAGGCATTCTCCTATAAGTTAATATTCTGAATTCTGGTTCATGGAAGCTTCTCTTGGGGAAGAAATAATGCTAGATTATTGCTGGGGAATGAAAATGAATAACACTTCTAAAAATAGAATTGTTTATGTAAGTCAATCCCGGCACCATTGGCATTTGGGACTGGGTAATTCTGTTGTAGGGGGCTGCTCCGTGCATCATAAGATGTTTGGCAACATCCCTGGTCTCCACCACTAGATGCCAGGAGCACCCCCCGTTGTGACAACCAAAATTGTCTCCAGACATTGCCAAATGTCCCCTGGGATGGGAGGAGCAAAATTGCCCCCAGTTGAGAATCACTGACTTAAGAGTCTACAGAAATATATTTCTAATTTGCTGATTTTTAACTATATGAAAACATATATATTTTTTCTCAAAATATTTTCCAACCAATTATGTAATACCAGATGTGCTGTGTTTTGTTGAGGTGGGAGAAAGAACCATGCCTATTTGCTGAGGTTACATGGATAACTGCTTTAGAAGATCCATTGGTAGACTGAGTTCTGCAAGGAAATTTTAAAAAAAGAAGAAGAAGACCCACTGTAAGAATAACTGGAAAAAAGACACAATTCCATTGGCAGCAGAGCATGGTAATGGGCTCTATGAAATTAGCAAAGACCAGGGATCTGGCCAGTCCTTGTTCCTGCTGCTGGCTGTCGACCAGCCCCTGGGGCACCTCCTGAGTGCCATTCTGCCTTCTCACTAGGCAAATGCACATTCCTGTCTTTGGGGGAATCATGGGATCTCTTCCCTTGCTGAAGTTATCCCCTTGAACACCTGGAGAGTAGCCCGCCTATGAGGAACCAGACCTGGCAGGTTGGGGACAGTGTGTCACTTCTACATTACAGGGAGCTATTGGGCATGATTCCATCCAACTGCTTGTCCCTGCACAGAGCTGCACTGGGGAAAAAAGTCATGCATAACTATTTTTAAAAATAAACAGAGCATCCATGGATTTTTAAAATTTAATCTGCAACACCTATATAACTATGTTAGGAATTATAAACTATGTTAGGTGAGCAATTGGCCATCTGAATTCTTTCCCTGTGAATTGTTTGTGTGGGAATGAGTCATCCTTTTCCCCTTTCTTGGACCTGCATCCATTATCCTGCAGTGGAGCGATGTGTTCATACATGCCTTACACATGGGACCGGCTGCATGATTTGTGGGGCACAGTGCAAAATGTAAATTTGGGGTCCTTTTTTCAAAAGCAGAAAAGATTTTTCCTTTCCCCCTCCCCAGTCGTTCTGGACCTGTCATGGTGTTTTTTCACCTATTATTATTATTATTAGAGACAGGTTCTTGCTCTGTGGCCCAGGCTAGAATACAATGCCGCAATCATAGGTCACTGCAGCTTTGACATCCTGGACTCAAGCAATCCTCCCGCCTCAGCCTCCCAAGTAGCCGGAACTAGAGGCACACACTACTGCGCCTGGCTTTTGCTTTTTACTTTTAATGTAGCACTTCTTTGGGCATAGGGATACTCAGAGGGCCAATGTGGACTCTCACAGGCTCCTGGGGTCCCACCCACGACTTGGCAAGTGGGGCACATGCCTGCTGACCTGAACCTCTCCACGCCTGCCAGAGGGCGGAGGGTAGCCGCATCGTTGGATGGGGGCAGGGAAGCAGAGCATAGAGAGTCCATCCTAGGAGGCAGGAAGGTGGCACCTCCAAGCCCTGGGCTCCTGCTCCACTGTCCCGTCAGACCGTTGCTTTCAAAATACAAACTCGAAGACAACATGATGAGGCATTGCAATATGGAGGTTGCAGAACATTAAACCAGTCCATGTGGGACTGAACTGTCACAAGACAGCGAAGCTGGCCCTGCTTACACATAAAATACTAGCTAATCTCTATATAATCAGGGAAAGGATACATTCGAATGTTTTCCAAATCACAAGGATGATACTATAACCAGCTACCCAAAACATTCATACTTTTAGGTTAAAATTTACATTTTAGTCTCCTTGACGTCTGGGTATTTGGAAAAAAAGAAAAAAAACCTAACGTTTTAGGCACTTCCATTTTCCTCGAGAGTCAAAAATTTCCTTTTGTTTTCATTATTAATGTCTACACAATGAAAACATGCATCGTACATTTTTAAAATCGACTTCCCTTTTGCTGTTTTTGCCATACATTTCCTGATTGGTTTGTAAAACAGCCAAAAAGAACTGAGGAGTGGTAGCTTATGCTATGACCAAAAAATATACATTTCACAAAATTAAGTTGTCCCACGCTTGAAAATAAAATAAAATCACTTGCCAGTGACTTTGAATGTGGCTAAGCAGTGTGGGTTGCCAATGGTGAAGTGTGATGGTAAAGGATTGTCACGCTAAACTTGTGTTCTTTCATTTGATGTCAGTTTCTCAGAGTAGGGACCTTGAACCACCTGTACTGAACTTGGAACTACCTCAAGCTGCCCAGCTCCGTGGGTCCCAGCTCCAGCGTGAGATCTTAGGCGACTGCCTTTGTAACACACACCACAGGTGGCTGAAACACACCCACAGTTTGAGACCCACTGTCTGGTCTAACATCACTCTGTCCCCGGAATTTTTTTTTTTTTTTTTTTTTTGGAGACGGAGTTTCACTCTTGGTGCCCAGGCTGGAATGCAATGGCACGATCTCGGCTTACCGCAACCTCCACCTCCCAGGTTCAAGCGATTCTCCCGCTTCAGCCTCCCAAGTAGCTGGGATTACAGGCATGCGCCACCATGCCTGGCTAATTTTGTATTTTTAGTAGAGATGGGGTTTCTCCATGTTGGTCAGGCTGGTCTTGAACCCCTGACCTCAGGTGATCTGCCCGCTTCGGTCTCCCAAAGTGTTGGGATTACAGGAGTGAGCCACTGCACCCAGCCTTGTACCCGGAAATTGAGAATAACATAAGCCCCTCCCGGAAACACTACACATCCTCTCTTGTTGTGGCTGCTGAGCTTATTCTGACACATTCCTTGGCTGAAATACCAGCAAGCCACAGACACACCTTGCCTAAAGGCGTCCACACCACCACTGATGCGAGCAGTCGCACAGCAAAATTTTGCGGCCACGGGATCCACCTGCTGGCCCACAACTCATGTCTCTGGCCGCTTGGGTTCCAGGTGCACTCAGGAGTGAATCACACACCCTTCTTCTTGGCTTCTCTCCTCTCCTGAGCCAGGTATTGCAAATACAAACACCCATTTCCTTCTCTGTGTTTATGCTTTCTTGGCACAATTCCTACTTGCAAGGTAGGAACAAAAATTCAAAATGCAAATACCCTCAGCTCAGGAATCACATTCCTATCTTTTCTTAGGAGCTGACTTTTTTTAACTTTAAAAAGTCCTCAAGATAAAAAAATGCTTTTGTTACATTCTTGAGACAGAAATCTGCTAACTTGGCAATTTTTTTTAAAGTGTATTTCTTTCATTGTGGTTGCACACACCTTCCTTTCCTAGGGGCAGTAATACTTTGCATTAGATATGATGCACATTTGCTTTCATTTCTCAGTGTCTAAAATACCATCTTCTTGTCACTTCTCTTTATCAAGCCATGCACCTAACAATGACTTGCTCGCTCCAGGAGACTCAGGAAAAGGAGCTGCTGGTCCTTGTTTTATCTGCACATTTCTTGAAGGATCCCATCCAGCAAAATCTCACCTGCCTTCCCTGGAATTTTAATTTTGCCCCAGGTTGTGTGTTGGTTTTATTATTTAAACACGTTTTAAATTACAAGAGCACAAGGAGCCCTAGACGCAAAAGAAATACAGATGACTGCTTAGAAGCTTTCGTAAATTCTGCAAGGTGGTGATAACTGTCGATGACTCGGCAGCTTTTTCAGAGAAATGTACAGGAAGTGAAACCCACTGCGTGTCTAACGGGTCCAGTATGTCATTGTGCAATGTCCCACAGGCCTTTGATGTCCTCAGAGTTATTTTGTGACCTACACACTGCATGGAGATGCCCCACCTGCTTTGATCGCACCCTCTAGCAAAAGAGATTTCCTTGCAGCTTGAATGGGGCAAAGTAAGTTCTTTGAAACAACAACCAAAAAAGATGCAGGTTGGGAAGAGAAGCTTGACTCTTTCCCCAGACTCTCCGGGTAGCGCGGCTTTCCTTTTTTCTATCCTCCTGGCTTTTTGTTCTCCATCGTTACTCTGAGTCAGCAAGGAAGAAATGGCAAGGGACTCTGGAGAAACATGAGTGATAGGGTGCCTGAGCAAAAGGCAACATCTCATCAGTTCTTTTTATGAATCAATCTTTGATTTGGGGATGCACTGTCCAAAGTGAAAGACTCCTTGGAGACTTGCCTGGTAAGAGAGAGACATGTAGTAAACCAATTCAAGGTCAGGCAGATCGGGCTTGGGTTGCATAGGTTTTTGCAGCCCAGCTCCCAGGCTCTCCACTCACCCTGCAGCACGCATTAGCTGCATGTCTCTTTGCATAGAGTCACTTTTCACAAGGATCCTAAGGTGCAGGGGAGCAGCAGCCAAGGACAGCTGCCCAAAGTAGCCTACTTCCAGGACTGCAGACAAGTGGAAAGACCAGCATGAAAGGATCCAGTCATAGCCCGGCACAGTGGCTCACACCTGTAATCCCAGCACTTTGAGAGGCCAAGGCGGCCGGACCACTTGAGGTCAGGAGTTTGAGACCAGCCTGGCCAACATGGTGAAACCTTGTCTCTACTAAAAAATACAAAAATTAGCCAGGCGTAGTGGCACGCACCTGTAATCCCAGCTACTTGGGAAGCTGAGGCAGGAGAATCGCTTGACCCCGGGAGGCAGAGGTTGCAGTGAGGCAAGATGTCGCCACTGCACTCCAGCCTGGGCAACAGAGTGAGACTCTATTTCAAAAAAAAAAGAAGAAAAGAAAAGAGAAAAGAAAAGAGTACCCAGTCACACCAACTAACCCATCGATGTCCAACGGGGGCTATGCTTGGTTACAAAACACATACCTGCATGTTGAGAACCATACAAATAGAAGCGTCTGAGCCAGGCACGATGGCTCATGCCTGTAATCCCAGCACTTTGGGAGGCCAAGGTGGGCGGATCACCTAAGGTCAGGAGTTCGAGACCAACCTGGCCAACATGGCAAAATCCCGTCTCTACTAAAAATACAAAAATTAGCCAAGCATGGTGGCAGGTGCCTCTAATCCCAGCTCCTTGGGAGGCTAAGGCAGGAGAATAGCTTCAACCTGGGAGGCGGAGGTTGCAGTGAGCTGAGATGGCACCACTGCACTCCAGCCTGAGTGACAGAGCAAGTCTCGGTCTCAAAACAAACAAACAAAAAACAATTAGAAGTGTCTGTGCAATACTAGCTAATATGCTGCCTGCATTTCCAGCCCTGCTGACTCTTCTACAGGACCCAAGGTCAACAGTTCTTGGGCTCTGAGGAACTTCGCTTCTCTTATTGGCCTCAGCTCCACAGGCTCCATGAACCCAGGTCTAGGGATCTAGTTCACTCAAAGGGACTACAAAATCAAGCTAAGCCACTCAGTATTCTTATCTTATCCTCCTCCAAAAGCAACAAGATGTATGCTCAAGAAATAGGAAGACTCTAGCAAGCAGACCAGAGTGTGTCTCACATAACTCTTTTTGGAATAAAGTAAGTGCCTTCTAATTAATGGTATTGCTCATGTAGGTTTTCAAGTTTTATTTAATTGAATAACCACTTACATGGCGAAGCTCTATGCTAGCATTGAGAGAAGAGAGACAGGGATCCTACCATTGAGTGGGTGGCTTTGTAAAAGGATCTGCAGTCAGTGAGAGGAATTTACAAACAGCCAGAGCATTCACAAAGCAAAGGAGGAAATTTACCAATATCGGTATCTAAGTAGGTGAGACCACAGGGGCTCAAGATCCCTTTGCATCAGGGGTTGGTCAGGGCTTCAGGGGAATCCTTTGGAATCCCATCTCATTAAGGGGTGCTCAGAGCTCTTCCCCAGACATCCTGAGATCCAGTTCTTGAGGAAGTCATCCATCAGTGCCCAGGCAAGACAGGTGAGGATGGGAGGTCATGCATGCGGAGTGCCATGATTAGGCCGTGAAGTGCAGCAGCTGTGTAAGGGGGTGATCCACAGTGAGGTGAGCTTCACAGTCATCCTCGGATGTGCACAGAGTGGTGAAAGTCTTTGAAGTTGCTCAACATGCATGTTCCCAGCTGAGGTCAAATGAGGAGACCCTCTGCCTTCCTGTTTCAGCTCTCATTGCTGTAAACCAGTGTCTTTTTCACAGCCTACCTCGTGCCATGTTTTTTGCATGTTTGTACTTCTAACTGATGATTTCACGTATTAAAATGGTCCCCAAGTGTAGAGCTGAAGTCCTGTCTTCTGTTCCTAAAACAAGTAGGCTGTGATGTGCCTTATAGGGAAAATACACATTTGACACCTGTTATTCAGGTGTGAGTTACAGTGCCATTGGCTGTGAGTTCAACCTTAATGGATCAATAACATATATTAAATGAGGTGTCTTCAGCAGAACACACACAAAACAAGATTATGTATTGATCGGTTGACAAAAATGTTTGACAAGAGGCTCCAAGACCCCGACCTGTGTGTTTCTTCTAGGAGCAGAAGTTTAGTATTTGCTAATTTGGTGTGCATGGAGTCTTTAGAGAACATCGCTACTTTGAATAATGAGAATTGACGGTATTTGCTAAATGAATTAAAGGAAATGTGTCAGAAGAGGGATGAGGAAAATGTTCTGGGTGTTCAGAGATCACTACCAATGAAGGGAACCATGGAGAGCCCACTGGAGGGGACACATGTAAGCTGCGTCTTGCAGAGTGGGTCAGACATGGATAAAGATAGGTCATGTATGCCCTAAATGGTGGAACGGCATGAGCACAATCCCGATGCAGGAAACCTTGGCACTTGTACATAGAGCTTGCCCCAAGCTCAGACCCTTTGAGTCTTGATGGCAGTTCTATGACTCACAGGATGTGTGACCTTGAGGAAGTCACTCAGCTTCCGGCGAAGTGGGGTTAGCAATATCACCTATCTCCTGAGATTGCTATGAAGAACAAAATAGATTACATCTTAACCAAGAGCATGGCTGGTGCATTGCTAAACGTTCAAAACCATTCAGTTATTTTTATTGTCATTATTATTCATATTACCGGGTCGCTACATATTTCCATTTGGCTCAATCTTAAGGAGTTCAAGGAAAAATTGTGGGAAATAGGGCTGTAAATACGGGATGAAGTCAAGTGCCAGCAGACCTTGGAGTCTAGGTTAAGAAACTGAGGGCTCTTTTTACACCATAGTTCTGGACAGCAAGAGAGCGTTTTTGAACAAGAGACAGACATGATAGAGTTGTGTTCTAGCCTGAAGCTGACAGTGAGAACAGATGGGGAGAAGCGCTGACGGGACTGAGGGACAAAGGAGAAGAGGGCCCAGGAAGCAGGAGGGCTCCAGGATAAAGGGGAAAGGAGGACGTCGACTCAAAAGAGGCAGAAGGGCGTGCAGGGCGCTGGCAGTGTTCCGCGTCTTCACCTGGTGCTGCTTCCAGGGAAGCGTTCTGTTTATGAGGTTTGGGGAGCTGTGGACCTATCATAGGTCTGCTTCTCTGTATGTAGATGGACTTTGGTTAATTTGTTAAAAGGTGATGGAAAGGTTTCAGGCAGGATGAGTTAGAGGAGGGAGCGATTTAAGTAAACAAGATGGAAGAGGGACAGAGTTGCGTGGGGAAGACACTGAGTTCAGTTTGCAGGAAGTTGAGGCGGTTTGGATGGAAAGCCGATGGCCCCATGCTGGGAAAAGGCACCATGTCAAATCCACCATCTCAGAATCAAGAATCTGGAAGTAGGGTTATAATTCTCATGGTTCTTAAGTGAAGCACAAAAAGGAAGGGAAGGAAGAAGGAAGGAAGGAAAAACGGGCCTTATTAGGTAGCAAAACTCAGGATATTCACTGATAGTCGGGCCAACATTCCTGTCTTCTCACATATGAAGAAATACAGGTTTCTGGGTCCTGTAAAAATCTGGTTCCCAGTTTTTCCTATGAAACAGGGATGTACAGCAGCCTGACTAAAATTCTAACGGAATGCCAAGAAGTTTTGCCAGTGTCTTAGCTTTTACTGATAACCACCACCTGTCCAGGAAGGGAGACATAGATGTCCACAAAGAAGCTTTTAAATGTCTTCATTCTTCCTCTGTTAATCAAACTCATCTCACTTTGGGAATTAGGCTAAAGTGGAAGTGGAAGGTGAAAGTAAAAAAGCAAATTCGGGCCGGGAGCAGTGGATCATGCCTGTAATCCCAGCACTGAGGCCAAAGCAGGCAGATCACTTGAGGCCAGGAGTTCAAAACCAGCCTGGGCAACATGGTGAAACCCCATCTCTACTAAAAATACAAAAATTAGCTGGGTGTGGTGGTGCATGCCTGTGATCCCAGCTACTCAGGAGGCTGAGGTGGGAGGATTGTTTGCGCCCAGGAGGTCGAGGTTGCAGTGAGCTGAGATTGCACCACTGCACTCCAGCCTGGGTGACAGAGCAAGATCCTATCTCAGAAAAAAAAAGTGAAATCCTATTTGTCATCCAAAACCAAGCCTGTTTTCTGTTTTCACATGCTTAAGCAAGTCATCAGAGATGGCAGCTATGTCTGGTGTCCTGGTCTTAGTTAACCTGTGTGTACTCGCAAATAGCAGGGGGTACATGGGGCGCTTATTTCAATGAAAACAATTAAACATGCACATTTTGTCTGTTCAGCATTAATGATTCCCTGTTGACAGAGCTGCACACTGGATGCTTCTTGAGTTTCAAAGCAAGCTTATTAAATAGAAACGACTGTCAAGTCTTGTAATTTGGGTAACTGCCAAACAGACCAAGGATGAAGGCAGAAAAAGAAGAAAATAAAGACTGATTACCTGCAGCACTTCTTGTTTTCACTATCAGAAAAATTATGCTGGAGACCCCAATGCTTATCTGCTTTCCCCATACAGCTTCCACGAGGAAAGGCCTCCTGCATACCCAAGTGGGACCATCTGAGCTTCTCTCTAAGCCTGAACATTGTTTCTAAGCTACCTCCAGGGTACCAAGGCCAGGAGGAAGGGTTAATTAGGGCAAATAAATTCAGAGGAAGCACTCTATTTGCATTATCGCCCTTATTCTAGAGCTGAAGGAGTTTGTGAATCTACCAAACTTCCCACCATACCATTTGGGGATCTGTATTTGATTTTCATAGTCTCACTAAAAAAAGATAGCATTCACCATAAACTCAAAAAATATTTACAAATACAGGTTGAAGCTAGGCACGGTGGTGCACACCTGTAATCCCAGTGATTTGGGAGGCTGAGGCAGGAGGATCACTTGAACCCAGGAGTTCAAGGCTGTGGTTAGCTATGATCGTGCCACTGCACCCCAGCCTGGGTGACACAGTGAGACTCTGTCTCTAACAATATAAAATAAAGTAAAATATAGGTTGAGCAACCCTAACCCAAAAATCTGAAATCTGAAATGCTCCAAAATCCCAAGCTTTTGGGGTGCAAATACGATGCCACAAGTGGGAAATTCCACTCCTAACCTCATGGGAGGGGTCACAGTTAAAATGTGGTTAAGACTTTGTTTTATGCACGAAATTATTAAATATATTATATAGGCTGGGCGTGGTGGCTCACTCCTGTAATCCCAACAGTTTGGGAGGCCTAGGCAGGAGGATCACTTGAGCCCAAAAGTGCAAGGTCAGCCTGGGCAACAACAGTGAGATCCTGTTTCTACAAAAAATTGTTTAAAAATTAGCTGGGTGTGGTGGCACATGCCCATAGTCTCAGCTACTTGGGAGGTTGAGGCGGGAGATTGCTTCAGCCCAGGAGGTTGAGGCTGCAGTAAGCTATGATCGTGCCACTGCACTCCCGAGTGGGACACAGAGTGAGACCCTGTCTCAAAAATATATCTATATATTTTTATGCCATATGCAAAATATACATATGGTATAAAATTCCCTTCAAGCTCTGTGTATGAGGTGTATATGAAACAGAAATGAGTTTCATGTTGAGACTTGGGTCCCATCCCCAAGATATCTCATAAATACATGAAAATATTTCAAAGTCCAGAAAAGAAATCTGAAATCTGAAACACTTGTGGGCCAAAGCATTTTGGATTAGGGATACTCAACCTGCACTCTGTATCCTCAATGAGTCGAACACGTCTCAATCAAAATTGTTTTCCAAAGTCTGATTCCAAGAAAGGAGTCACTGTTGATGAAGATGGGTGAGACTTAATTGAAAATGTAACTTCCAGAGTGCATATTGGGGCCATTATATAGAAATCACCCTTAAAGTAAAGTGGAGGGCTTGTTAGCCCAGCTGAACGCTGGTCCCAGGGCCATGTAGGATCCCTGTCCAAGGAAGATTAAATTAAATCCAGCATGCCTAACTTGCTGCAGGAGGGAGGGGGACTGAACTTTTTTTTTAGAGTGTTGCAACAAGGCAGTATCTAAGAGTCTTCTGATGGAACTCGGAAGCCAGGAAATTAACTTCAATTCCACAATCCACCCCCCAAGGCTTAACTGTGCTTTAAAACCTAAAACTGTATCTTCGTCATGTGAAAGATAGATCTGACTAAAAACTAAACAATAAGAAAAAATATAAATAAAATATTCCAAATTGTATTTAACAAGAATTATCATTTGATGAACAGGAAGTCAACAGTCTCCTGCAATTTCTGTTCACCCTCCTGTGAATGGGCCACCCTCGACCTGGCAAACTAGGATCTGGTTTTTGTCTGTGGGTGTGAAACCAGTTGGTTTGGGGGCTCTGAATGGGCATCAGTTACCAACATGCCTAACAGAGATAATAGCCTTTGAGCCACGGACTGTTTACTTGGCCGTTGACACCAACACGTGGATCTGTTTTTTGCAGGGGTGCTCACAGAGCACAATTGACATTTGGTTCCAGATAAAATAGCTGAGCATGGCGGTGTGCACCTGTGGTCCAAGCTACTCATAGGAAGCTGAGGTGTGAGGAGTGCTTGAGTCCGGGAGGTTGAGGCTGCAGTGAATGGTGATCGTGCCACTGCACTCCAGCCTGAGTGACAAAGCGAGACATTGTCTCAAAGAAAAAAAAAAAAAAAGCCAGTCATAACGTTGCACCACACAATCATGCATCCATTTGCCATTCCCCACTACTGGGTTCACAGATCCCTGCCTCTAACTCTGATCCTCGGGATTTGGACTTCCTCACAAGACTGGCTGGAGCACACACTCAGTTTTCTTCTAGTTCCTCTTCTGTGGGATCTCCAAAGGGAGGAAATTCTCCAGCAAATAGCCCAGGAACTCAGAACCTTGCCAACAAGCCCCTTCTCCACCCACAATCAAGGCAAAGGAATTCAATGACCACCATGGAGTCTTTCTTCCCTTACCCTAAGGATGACATAGCAAAGGAATCTGCAAGTTGGCCAATGGACCCACCATATTGCGTTTCTCATTCTGTCATCAGTTGCCTTGAGCAACTCTCTTTATTTCAGCTAAGAAATAAACAATAAAGGCAATAAAGGCCTGGCGTGGTGGCTCATGCCTGTAATCCCAGCACTTTGGGAGGCCAAGGTGGGTGAATCACCTGAGGTCAGGAGTTTGAGACCAATCTGGCCAATATCGTGAAACCCCATCTCTACTAAAAATACAAAAATTAGCCAGGCATGATGGCAGGCACCTGTAATCCCAGTTACTCCAGAGGCTGAGGCAGGAGAATCGCTTGAACCCAGGAGGCAGAGTTTGCAGTGAGCCGAGATCACGGCACTGCACTCCAGCCTGGGTGACAAAGCAAGACTCTGTCTCAAAAAATAACAATAATAAAAACAAAAAAGAAATAAACAATAAAGGGTTCATGCTTATCATCAGAACCCAGTAACAAATAAGTGTTTGATATGGTTTGGAGATTTGCCCCTGCCCAAATCTCATGTTAAAGTGTAATCCCCAATGCTGGAGGTGGGTCCTGGTGGGAGGTGTTTGGGTCATAGGGGAGGATCCCTCATGGCTTGGTGCTGTCCTTTCAATGGTTCTGGTGAGATCTCGTTGTTGTGAAGTGTGGCCCTTCCCCCGACTCTTTCTCTTGCTGCTGCTCCTGCTCCTGCCCTGTGAGACCCCTGCTCCCCCTTTACCTTCTGCCATGATTGGAAGATCCCTGAGGCCTCCCTAAAAGTAGATGTCGACACTGTGCTTCTTGTACATCCTGCAGAACCGTGAGCCAATTAAACCTATTTTCTTATAAATTACCCAGTCTCAGGTGTTTCTTTATAGCACTGCAACATTGGCCTAACACAGTATTTATTCAAAGAGAAGCAGGAGGCTGGGTGTGGTGGCTTGTGCCTGCAATACCAGCACTTTGGGAGGCTAAGGCAGGAGGACCTCTTGAGGCCAGGAGTTCAACCCCAGCCTGGGCAACATAGCAAGACCCCATTTCTTTAAAACATTAAATAAATTTAAAAATCAAAAAATTAGCTGGGCATGGTGGCATGTACCTGTAGTCCTACCTCCTTGAGAAGCTGAGATGGGAGGATTGTTTGAGCCCAGGAGGTTGAGGCTGCAGTGAGCTATGATGGTGCCACTGTACTCCAGCCTGGGTGACAGTGAGACCCTGTCTCTAAAACAAATTAAAAATTAAGAATTAAAAAAATAAAAACAAAAAGAAGCAGGGCCAGTGAGGACCTGTAGTCAGAGAAGTTTCCAGAGAAGAGAGGAGACCTGAGAGTGACTTTGAAGTATGGGCAGCACGCAAGTCCTCAGATGTTTCAGAGAATATGAAAGCAGTAAAATTCCCGGCTCTAGGGGTTTCTAATCTCATATCAAGCTGGCCGTTGGCTGATGCCAGTCAGAGAAATTAAAACTCCTCCAGTTACCAATCCATCCTCCTCCTTGCCAGCTGGATTCCCCAGACACGCCTGATTTCTGCCTTCTTCCCACTATCATTTATTCAGCAAGCACTTACCGAGCTTCTGCTTTCTGCCAGAGCCCGAGCTTGGCACAGGGAGTATACGCCTGAACCAAAATGATGGGCTCCTCGAAGCCCTGCAGCTTGCGGCCTGGAGGGAGGACAGGCCCACAGAAGTCACGCGGCCACTCGCCAAGTGCATCCCGCAGTGTGCACGCTGATGGAACAGGACGGGATCCAGGGAGAGTGAAGAACGGCGGGAAGGCGGCCTATGCACATTGTGCGGTTTGGGAAGTTGCCTCTCTCAGAAGAAGGAATATTAAAACTGGAACGTGAAGGATGAAAGGAAATCTGCCAAGCATAGCAAGAGGGGAAGGACATGTTCAAGACACGGAAATCACACGCAAAGGCCCTGAGGCAGGGAGGAGCTGAGGCCATGGGAAGACCTCAAAGAAACTCAGGGTGACTGAGATTTAGAGAATGAAGAGAAAGCATAGCATGAATTTGAAGAGCTGGGAAGGGCCGAGATGGTGCAAGGACTTTTCAGCCCTGGCGAGGGAGTTGGGTTTGTGCTAAGTGCACTGAGAAGTCATAAATTTTGTTTGTTTGTTTGTTTGTTTGTTTGAGACAGGGTCTCGCTCTGTTGCCCGGGCTGAAGTGCAGTGGTGCAATCATAGCTAACTGCAGCCTCAAACACCTGGGCTCAAGCGATCCTCCTGCCTCAGCCTCCCAAGTAGCTGGTACTATAGGTGCACGCCACCATGCCCAGCTAACTTTTTAATTTTTTGTGGAGATGGAGCCTCAGTATGTTGCCCAAGCTGGTCTTGACCTCCTGGCTTCAAGCAATCCTCCTGCCTCGGCCTCCCAAAGTACTAGAATTACAGGTATTAGCCACCAGGCTGGGCCTAAGACTTTTACCTTCAAAGAAAGTAAAATGCAGGTTCCAGGGATTTGGATGTGAACATATCTTTTGAGGGGCCTCCATTTAACCCAGTACACTGACACATAGTGGGGTCATTATTGTGTGTTCTTGTCCTGGCTCCTGCCTAGACTGTGGGTTCATGGTGAACAGGCACCCTCAGTGGTCTGACGGGGTAATCAATGGGCCCAGGATAACCACTGCCTAATTGGGGTACAGGGGCCAGTTGGACTCTCTTTTCCATCCAGAAGCTCTGACCTTACAAAATTAATATGAAAATAGCTCCCACACATCCAGGTTGCTCAGGACATTGGGGTCAGGTGAATATGTCAAGTAGGAGTCACCCAGATGTCAAACGCCTTGCTAAGCACCTGTCCTGTTACTACTGCTTTCTCCTGGGTATCCCTTAATTTAAAAACACTATTTTCACCGGGCGCAATGGCTCATGCCTGTAATCTCAGCACTTGAGGAGGCCAAAGCGGGCGGATCACTTGAGGTCAGGCATTTGAGACCAGCCTGGTCAACATGGTGAAACCCAGTCTCTACTAAAAACACAAAAATTAGCCGGGCGTGCTGGTGTGCACCTGTAATCCCGGCTACTTGGGAGACTGAGGCAGGAGAATCGCTTGAACCTGGGAGGCAGAGGTTGCAGTGAGCCAAGATCATGCCACTGCACTCCAGCATGGGCAACAGAGCGAGACTCCATCTCAAAAAATAAAAATAAAAAATAAATAAATAAATAAAAATAAGTAAAAATACGTTGTTCTTAATGACTCTTTTCAAAGAATGATTCCACTGCATTTCAATTACGAGTTTTTGAATTCTGAAACAATTGTAAACTCACTGAAATGTTGCTAGGAGGGCACAAATAACTTATTTCTGAACCTTTTGAGATGAAGCTGCTGACTCAGTCAGCTACAAATACCTGAGTGTGTATTTCCCACAAATAAAGGTATCTTCCTGCATAAACTCACTACAACCACCAGAAGGGAGGCCTTCACTCTGAAAGATGACTACCACCTAACCCTCAGGCTCCATTCCAGGTTCATCAAGTGTCCCTAGAGCATCATTTACAGCTACAGGGCCCAGTTCGGCACCACAAACTGTCATTGTTATCGTGTCTTTTGTTTGTTACTTTAGAGACAGTCTCACTCTGTTGCCCAGGCTGGAATGCAGTGGTGTGATCTCGAGTCACTGCAGCCTCTGCCTCCCAGGTTCAAGCGATTCTCATGCCTCAGCCTCCCTCAGCTGGGACTGCAGGTGCCCACCACCATGCCCAGCTAATTTTTGTATTTTTAGTAGAGATGGGGTTCCACCATGTTGGCCAGGCTGGTCTGGCCAGGCTGGTCTCAAACTCCTGACCTCAGGTGATCTGCCCACCTCGGTCTCCCAAAGTACTGGGATTATAGGCATGAGCCACCATGCCCAGCCTGTTATCATGTCTTCTCAGTATCTTCCCATCTTGAACATTCCCTCAGTCTTTCCCTGACTTTCTTAACCTTGGCACTTAGAGGAATAAATTGTGGCCAGGCGTGGAGGCTCACACCTATAATCCCAGCACTGTAGGAGGCCAAGGCAGGAGGATTGCTTGAGGCCAGGAGTTCAAGACCAGCCTGGGCAACATAACAAGACCCCATCTCTACAAAATTAAAAATTAAAAATAATTAGCTGGGCCTGGTGCCATATACCTGTAGTCCCAGCTACTTGGGAGGCTGAGACAGGAGGATCGCTTGAGCTCAGAAGTTGAAGTTACAGTGAACTAGGATGCACTGCTGCACTCCAGCCTGGGCCACAGAGAAAGAGCTTGTATCTGAAAAAACAGAAAAGAAAAGAAAAAAACCTGCGGTAAAGCATATATCCCATAACATTTGCCATTTTAAAATTTTTAAGTGTACCATTCAGTGACATCAAGTACATTCATATTATCATGCAACCATCACCACCATCTACCTCCAGAACATTTTCATCTCCCTAAACTTAAAATTCAGACCCACAAAACACTCTTCATTCTCCTGTCCCCCAGCCCCTGGCAACCACCATTCGGCTTTCTGTCTCTATGGATTTGACTTCTCTGGGTACCTCTTAGAAGTGAAACCATACAGTATTTGTCTTTTCGTGACTGGTTTCTTTCACTGAGCATAATATCTTCAAGGTTCATCCATGTTGCAGCCTGTGTCAGAATTTCCTTCCTTTCTAAGGTCGAATCATATTATATTATATGGATGGACCACATTTGGTTCATACATCTGTCTGTCCACAGGCATTTGGGCTGGCTCACCTTTCATCTATTGTAAATAATGCCCTAGGAACATGGGTGTATCAGCCCTGATACTTTTGAAGAAGACAGGCCAGACATTTCCCTCATCCGGGGTTTGTCTGATGTTTCCTCGTAATTACATTCACATTATGCATCTTCCCAAGGACATCACTGAAGTGATGCTGTATTCTTCTCATCGCATCCTATCAGGTGACACACAATTCAATTTGCCCCAGGCCTGAAAAGTGTTCACTTTGATCCCTGCTTCAGATGGAGCCTGCCAGGATTCTCCACAGCAAAGGTACTCTATTTCCCTTTGAAACCATTATGAATTTCCTGCAGAGGTCATTTGAAACTGTATAAAGAGCTCCTGCCTCATCAGACCACTGTTTTGTAAAGCACCCCCAGTCAGTAATAGTGCGATCCTTTGAGGGTTGCTCAATACAGTGTGCTGGCTGACTCCTCAGAGCTCCAACAGGTCTGGAAAGGTCTGGAAAGGATCCACAGCCTCCTTTTCTTTTCCTGAACTCGGCTCCAGATCAGAGCAGAGATGCCCTTGAAGGGAATGCTGTCATTCCGTAGTCACTGGCCCAAGGGCTTTTGAAGACAAAATCTGAGTAACTAGAGTTCCCTGAAAAACAGGAAGGGAAGTACAACCACACACCAAGTTTCTTTTAGGGCGTTCATACAAACTTGACCAGGATGGCACAACTCTGTTACATCCACCCCCTTGTTTGGAGAAATGGGTGGCGATAAGCAGAGTCCTCTAGGATGCTATCCACCATCCATGCCAACAGCTTCAGGGAGGAACGTGGCATCTTCATGAGCCTCTCTCTGCAGCCATATTTGCTTATGAAGGAAATCAAAATATTTCACCCCAAAATATGACTCCCTGGTGCAATGAGTATTTTGAATTAAAAACCCTTAGAGATCAACACTGGAAGAGACTTTTCCCCTATCTACATAAGGATAAGACTGACCCACCAAGGAGAACAATTGTTCTTGTTCCCTTCCCTGTTCCCTTGTTATCCATTACAGGAAAGAAGACCTAGACATAACTACACCTGAACAGACCCTTTTTCCAGATGATGACTGTCTCCAAGGATCACTTACATTCTAAATAGAACTATTTACAAGTTAATTTCTGTTCCCTAGTAATCATGTATTATCCCTCAGTAGAATTCCTCTTCTCCCACTCCCATAACCGGTTTTAGCAGAACCCAAGCCCCATTCTTTCTATAACCTCAGGATAGCGCATAAGCTTCTGGAGCTCCCTGGGAAGTTGGACCACCATTCTGAAGGCATCAGTGTATACACATTAAATACATTTGTATGCCTTTTCTCCTATGAATCCATCTGCCTCATGTCTATGATTTTCAGCAAATCTTTCTAGGACCAAGAGCTCCTGCAAGACTCATCTATGGGGTATGGAGGTCTTACTCCAAAGCATAGCGTTTGTCCTCATGCCTTCAAAGACCTTATGTCAAAGATTCTAAGCTAGTAAAATGCTACACAAGAAGTGAACGTGGTAGATATAGATAGTAGACAAATAGGTAGGTAGACAGATATTCCCCTACAAACACAAGATGATTTATTTTGTTGAAAATCATAAGAAAAAATTATTTTCCTACAAAATAATCAGTTGCTTACAGTATGCATTCAAAAAAGTCTATGGCTGGGTATCTGAGATTACAGACTCAATCTTGTTTCAAACCCGAGGCAGGTGGATCACTTGAGCCCAGGAGCTCAAGACCAGCCAGGGCAATATAGCAAGACCCCATCTTTACAAAAACATAAAAACAAAAATAGACAAGTGTGGTAGCACATGCCTATTGTCCAGCTACTTGGAAGGCTGAGGTAGGAGAATCTCTTGATCCCAGGAGGTCGAGGCTGCAGTGAGGCATGATCATGCCACTGTACTCCAGCCCAGGCAACAGAGCAAGAACGTGTCTAAAGAAAAAAAAAAATCCTTGTGTACTTATTCATTGCATCACCTCTTGGAACAGAAGACCCATTCAGTCAGAGATCTTGTCTGACAGTTAACAATTGTGTTTTCTGCACCTAAAAGAGTGTCTGAAATATCATTGATAATAAATATTTATTGAATGAAATAATTTACTTCTCAAAAACATTACATCAATCAGTATTAATTAAGCGTGTCTTGCAAGTTCAGTGGTGGTTTAAGCAGAATGAACTAATGGCTCAATCAAGGATTCCTTGATAAAGGGATAGCTCTCCAGTGACAAGGAGGCAATTAAGTTCATATTTAAGGTTGTGGTCAGCAGCATTCTAAGATGGTCCCCAACATTCCCGATCCTTGGGTTTCAAACACCTTCTCCAAGTTATTCCATCAAACACCCATCGAGGGGCTCCAGTGAAGGGGATTTTGCAGATGTAATTAAGTCTCAGATTAACTGCCTTTAGGAAAGGGGTATCGACCTCAGTGGGTCTGAGCTAATCACCAGAACCTTGAAAGGGGGGAGAGTTTTCCTGGAATGAGACTGGAAGTATGAGAGGGCTATTCTCTGCCACTGGTTTTGAAGATGAAGGGAGTCCTGTGGCCTCTAGGAGCTGAAAAACCTGAGCTGACAGCCAGGAAACAGGGCCCTCAGCCCTATGACTGCAAGGAACTGAATTCTACCCCAGTCACCTGAGCTAGGAAAAGAACCTGACCTCCAGATGAGAACCCAGCCACCACAGCCCTGGTCAACAGCTTGACTGTAGCCTGGTGAGACCCTGAGCAGAGAGCTTGGCCACACTGTACCTGGACTTCTGGCCCGTAGAACTGTGAGCTAATACGTGGGTGTTGTTTTAAGCCAATACGTTTGTGATAATTTGTGATGTGGCAATAGAAAAACTAATACAGAGTTCAAAACAACACAGTAATTCAATAAGTGGACCACAGAGTTCACTCTCACATTAACGGAAAAAGGTTTTGGATCACGTCTAACCAAGTGTCTTAGAAATGCATTCAGCCTCACACTTAGTGTGGTATTATTTTCCAACTCTCCCACCAAGCAGAAAGAGCCTTTATCCCTCAGCTATCAGTCCGAAAGTTTTGTTATGTTAATGACAACAGCAACACCACCAGGAAAGTGAGAGATGTATGTAAGACAAAGACCAAAAAGAGGGAGAAAGTGGGCAGATAGAAATGACCAGGACAGGGTAGAGAAAGGAGACTAGGGTGCAATGCTGGACAAACTGGAGAGAGGCTAGGGGGTGAGAAAGGAGAGACTTTGGGGGCATTTACCATTTCTATGTGATAATAAGAAAGAGATCTGGGAGGCCGGGGCAAGAGGATCACTTGAGGCCAGGAGTTCGAGACCAGCTTAGGCCACATAAAGAGACACTATCTCTACAAAATTAAAAACATCAGCCGGGGATGGTGGCATGCACTTGTAGTCCCAGCTACTCAGGAGACTGAGGCAAGAGGATCGCTTGAGCCCAGGAGGTCAAGGCTGCAGTGAGCTATGATCGCACTGCTGCACTCCAGCCTGGGTGACAGAGCAATACCTTGTCTCCAAAAAAAGACAGAGAGAGAAGGAAGAAAGAGATTTTAACAAGTCCCACCACAGTGAACTATGAATGAACCCCCAGTTTGGGCATTTTCTCAGTGCAGTACAGATTCAAGTCACCTTAAGTTAGTTTTTGGATGCCAGGCTGATGTTTCCTTAAAAGTGATCTCATAGGGAAAAGGCACTGTCAGTGGTCACAAGAGGTGCACCTTTCCACAAGCCCCACCAGTGTTCCCAGACTCCACTGGGGGAAGCTGAAAACTGGTTCAGTTTTCCATCCTTCTCTTTTTTCTCGGTTCTTCCTTACTCCCAACTTGTGGACCCAGATCTGGGAAAATTTCCTGAAGATCCATATACACAGGACAACATAAAAAATGCCTGACTCCTTCTAGCAGCTTGCTGTTTGGGGGATCACACCTTCCCTGGGAGCACAGAGGAGAATAGAGAACTGAGGACTCTAAGAGAGGCAGATATGTTCATGCTTTTATGTAAAGCTTTGTGGCTGAAATGACTACTTGCCCCAATTCTTCCAGCCTCTTTCTTTCATAGCAGTGATGGTGAATGGGGGGGGGGGGTGCTTATACCCCCCAGGGAATATTCAGCAATGTCTGGAGATGTTTTTAGTTGTCATCCCTGGAGGAAGAGGGTTGGTATCAGCATCTGGTGACTTGAGGCCTAGTATGCTGCTAAACCCACACCGCCCAGGACAGCCCCATAGCAAAGAATGATGGAACCCCAAATGTCAATAGTGTTGCAATGGAGAAATCCTGGTGTGCCACCCTCTGTGGGCAAGGACCGCAAACCAAAGGCTCCGAAAGAAAGTAAGGGAAGCCAAACGCATCAGCTCCCATGGGCAGGTTCTTATGTTTTGTACATTTGATGCTCTTTCTGGGAAAAGAAAAAAAAAAGAAAAAATAATTATTTCTCGGGGTAGAAAATATTACGGAAATGCAAACCACATAATGACAGAGTTGTCTTGTTTAGCCGGCCAACGAGAAGCCACACAGCAACAGAAAGCTGCCAGCTGGTCTGGGAAGCCTTAGTAAGGCTGCCAGGGGGTGAGATGATTCTCAATGACTCTGCCTGGGAGTCTGCACATCTCACTGGCCTGGTTTGTGCTTGCAGGAGGCCCAGATGGCTATGCCCCTCTGAGAGGTGGGGTGTGTGGGCTCAGGCCCCAGAATTGGGCACCAAAAAGAAAGCTGTGAGCTCTCCTTCTAGGAGGTTCTATGAGAAGGAGAGATGTCATCAGTGGGGACATGGGGAAGAAGGGCTGCCAGAAGACAGAGGACACACAGGCCCACCATGAATGAGGTTCCAGCCAAAACCTGTCCACCTAAGTGGCTTCAAAGCCCCTGAGACGCCGGCGAGAGGAGCCGAGGGATTCATTTTTGGAGGTGCTCTTGAGCCGATGGATGAGCCTCTCACTGTCTCAACACCCACAGCAGGGGCGAGTTTCAGAACAAGGGAAAGCTGAGGGTTCTCCCCATCTCTAAGCCAGGAAATCATGCCCTGTGGAGTCTCAAGAGGGGAGTGGGCAACTGCTCCTAAGACACACACAGAGACACCTTGAGAGATGCAGGAGACGCACAGCCACCCGGAGTCAGAGAGGCTCAGTGGGAGAGGATGGCCGGGGTCTCTTTCCAGATGAGAAACAGGAAATGAAAGCGTACCATAATCAGAGAAAACAACCTTCGTGGCACAAAAAAGAAATGCCCTCTGTGTGCTTTCCTTGTTCCCTGCTTTCTTTATGAATGCATACATCTGAAGTTTCTATATGACAGGACTGATATGAGCATATAAAGAGGCAGATAAAGAGTCATTAATTTCATCTTGTCTATTCCTTCTGTTGTGACAGAAGCAACCAGCCTTTCGACAGATCCCCAGAAACTGAAGGCTCCCAAGGCACTCATTCCTTCCGCGTTTGCATGCCCCAGTGCTTGTAGCCACAGTTCCTTTCTTGGCAGGCATTTGCATAGCTTACTAATGCTCTGAATGCAACAGCACTTCTTAAAGGCCAAAATAAGTCTCTTCTTTTTCTTAATGTTTGTTCAATACCCATAATTTTATACTGATCCTACAATAGAAGCAAATTTATTTTCAGAAATGTATTACAACCATTCACAGATGATTTTGAGCTTTCATATGCCTCTCTATTTTTTATTTTAAGACGGAGTCTCTCTTTGTCGCCCAGGCTGGAGTGTAGTGGTGCAATCTCAGCTCACTGCAACCTCCGCCTCTCAGGTTCAAGCAATTCCCATGCCTCAGCCTCCCGAGGAGCTGGGATTACAGGCAAGTGCCACCACGCCTGGCAAATTTTTTGTATTTTAGTGGAGACAGGGTTTCCCCATGTTGCCTAGGCTGGTCTCGAACTCCTGACCTCAGGTGATCCACCACCTCAGCTTCCCAAAGTGCTAGGATTACAGGTATGAGCCACTGCACTCAGTCTCTTTTTAATAAAACTCAATGAAACTTAACACTTACTGTGTTCTTGCTGTGCCAAGCTCGGTGCTGGGTTATGGGAGCTGGGGTCAAGCATAAAGGCAAACAAACACCTGCCCTGGAAGAACTTTTTAAATTTGTTTTTCTCTCTGCTGAATTCATTCATTAAATGAAATCAATGAATTTTTTTCATTAAGCAAATAAGGCTGGGCATGGTGGCTCACACCTATAATCCCAGTGCTTTGGGAGGCCAAGGTGGGAGGACCACTTGAAGCCAGGAGTTTGAGACCAGCCTGGGCAACATAATAAGGCCCCCGTCTGTACAAAAATAAAAATAAAATAAGAAAATTAGGCCAGGCATGGTGGCTCACTCCTGTAATCCCAGCACTTTGGGAGGCTGAGGTGGGCAGATCGCCTGAGGTCAGGAGTTCAAGACCAGCCTGGTCAACATGGCAAAACCCATCTCTATTAAAAATACAAAAATTAGGCCGGGGCGGTGGCTCACACCTGTAACCCCAGCACTTTGGTAGGCTGAGGCAGGCAGATCACCTGAGGTCAGGAGTTGAAGACCAGCCCTGCCAACACGTTGAAACCCCATCTTTACTAAAAATACGCAAATTAGCTGGGCGGGGTGGCAGGCACCTGTATGGAAGACTGACACAGGAGAATCACTTGAACCTGAGAGGCAGAGGTTGCAGCGAGCCAAGATTGCACCACTGCGCTCCAGCCTGGGAGACAGAGGAAAACTCTGTCAAAAGAAAAAAGAAAAGAAAAGAAAAGAAAAAAAGAAAGGAAAGGAAAGAAAAGAAAAGGAAAGAAGCTGGGCATGGTGACACATGCCTGTGGTCCTAGCTACTCAGGAGGCTGATGTGGGAGGATTGCTGGAGCCCAGGAGTTTGAGGCTGCAGTAAACGGTGATCCAGCCACCGCACTCCAGCCTGGATGACAGAGTGAGACCTGTCTCAAAAAAGTAAATAAATAAAATATACTGAGTGCCTACTATGATCTGAAATGGTAGTCAACCCCATGCAGAAGACAAAACCAGTTGAGAAAATAGGAGAGGAAACACAACAAAACCATCAGTACCCAGAATTCATCCTATCCGCTCTATCTGCTTGTTAGGGAGGGGCCCTATATTTGGCCTCAAGCTTCCCAACAGCCTATGTAAAAAGGGAATCACGATCACCCATGTGTCCACAATATAAAAAAAAAAAAAAAAAAAAAAAAAAAAAAACAGAAAACAAAAAACAGAGCAAGCACTTGAGAACAAATTCTGCTCTTCTTCCTGAGAGAATGTTCTCTCCCTTTTTCTCTAACATGGACGTCTCCGTGGTGTGGAGCTGTGTAGCCAGAACGCAAACAAGAAACAAAGTTCAGTACCCGTGAATACAAACCCGCGGGTGCAAGGGTAACATGCGTACAAACAGATAGGAGAGCAGTGGAAAGAGGCCTCGGGAGACCTCGCGGAAAAGGCCCTGAGGGTTGGGTGAGATTTCCAAGTAGAGATAAAGAACAATGCTCCAAGCAGAGGGCACAGCCTGGAAAAGACACGCAGTTAGAAGGCAACAAAACATCTTTTGATACAGGCACCTTGCTGGGGTGGCTGGAGTGTAGGTCTCATGGGAGCAAGTAAAGGAAGATAGGTTGGAAAAGGCAGATTGGAAAATTTCCTGAAGTCAGGCTGAGGAGGTGAGGCATTATTTTATGAGCTGTGTTCTGGATCAAGCAGGGAGGCATGGGGGGGTTATGATGAAAGCAGGGAACCCTGGGGTTGAGGTATGGGGAGAGGAGGAGGTGGAAGACCAGACCCACAGCTGGGGAGTCGTAGTCTACAGATGCCAAGATGAAGTGGGGCGGCAGGCGGAGGAAACGAGGAGTATGCATGAAAGAGCTCTGGAGAAGGGGCATTGACAAGCTTTGGAAAATGACTCAATCCCTGGCATGGAGCCTCAGCTTTGAATACAGGCGCTGGAGAAGTCTGCGGGATGAGGAATTACATGTTGAAGATGGGGGAGAGGTATGACACACACACACACACACACACACACACACACACACACACACAAAGGCTTTGTACTTTAGAACCTGAGCAGCCAGGAGGAGCCCAGTGCATTAACCAGAATAGGGAAGACAGATGCAGAATCCATCAGACACATTGAGTCTGAAATGTTTTTACCACATGCTGTTGGGGTCCAGATTGGTGGCTGCCTGAAGGGCGTTGACTGCGAAGGGACAGAAGAGGTGATGGAAATGTCTCACATCTTGACTGGGATGGTGGGCAGACAAATATGGACCTTTGTCCAAACCCACCCAAGGGCACACCTAAGAGCTATGCATTTTATTACACATAAATTACATACTTCCTTAAGTTGGGATTTTTTTAAAGGAAGATTCTAGCAGACAAACAAAGGTAAAGAGATGTTGGCCTGCCCTAAAGGAGTTCACACAAGCAAATAAATACAAAGGAACCCAACAAGAAGGGGGAATATAAGGTGCAGAATAAACAAGGCGGAGCTGAGTCCTGGTTGGAGTTTGGAGAAAGCTTCTCACAGGCAGTGATACTTGAAATGGACCTTGAAGAATAAATATATTGGAAATAAAACTGTCAAAAAAAGCAGGAACTCTAATTTTCAGATGACTCATTGCATTAAAAGTTCAAACACATTCATTGCAATGCATTTTAAGGCATTATACAAATATACGCAAGTATATTCCTATGAAAGAGACAGCATCCAGCTGTACGGAAGAATTTGGGCTTTGGAATGGGACAGTTCTTGGAGATTTAAAAAAATTTTAACAGTAAATTCTTTTGTTGTTATTATTATTATTTCGAGACAAGGTCTGCCTCTGTTGTCCAGGCTGGAGTGCAGTGGCACGATCTCAGCTCACTGCAACCTCCACCTCTTCAGCTCAAGCCATCCTCCCACCTCAGCCTCCTGAGTAGTTGGGATTCCAGGCATGTGCCACCATGCCTAGGTAATTTTTGTAGAGACGGGGTTTCTCCATGTTGCCCAGGCTGGTCTCAAACTCCTAGGCTCAAGTGATCAACCTGCCTCAGCCTCTCAACGTGCTGGGATTATAGACATGTGCCATGGCACGCGGCCAGTTCTTGGGGATTGTTATTGGTTATGTTGCAATGGGCAAGTTCTGTGATCTTTCTGTGAGTACATACACTAATATCTGTATTATCTGGTAATATCCATATTACCTGGTATTTGTGAGAGTTAGATGAGTCAATGAACGTGAAGCTGTTAGTTCACAGTAAGTGTCCCTAAGTGTAAACTCATGATTTTACTACATAACAAGGGTGTATGTTTAGTATTAAAATGACTGCTAAAATAACACACTAAATGATACCCACACAGACATATGCTTTTTTCAAAGATTTCAGGTGTAAATGTTTTAAGGTTGGTTTTCTCAGCTGTGAACCCCTGGGAAACTCCTGAATTTAATTTAGGACCCTCCATAGTGTTTTACATTAAATCTAAGCGTATTAAACATTTATCACGGCAATGTGTATCTAAAACAGAAAACATTCTAACCATGTGTGTGGAGTGCATGCGGACATCATGTGTGCTGTGGGGTTTTTTCCCCTCTTCTGTTAAAAGAACACACGTGGAGATCATATGTCCTCGCTGATTGTGCGAGAGGAACATTGCATATTCCAGAGAAATCCTGTTCCCCTCTCTGGGTCTGGAAGGCAAGAAAAATCACAGACATGAGAATCTGTTGGTTTAAACCATTTCTTCCAAAAATGATTAAGCCCCTGATAGGTCTCACCAATAGCATGGCCAAGGCTGATTTTTCCTCAACCTGATTTCTTGAATCAAGGAAGCCATCTTCCACTCTGTCCCCGGACCACTTAGCAACTCCAGCATCCAAATGATACTTCCAGGGGAACTTTCATCCTGCATCTATTGTATGTCTAGTGAGCTGTGCCTGACCCAGCTTATCAGAACAATCACTGGGAAATAGAAGTAAATGGTGAGAGAGTGATTCAAGCTTCTTAAAATGATGATATATTTAGAATACCCAGGCCCGCCCGGTGACTCATGCCTATAATCCCAGCACTTTGGGAGGTCGATGTGGGAGGATCGCTTGAGGCCAGGAGTTCAAGACCAGCCTAGGCAACATAGTGAGACCCTGTCTCTACAAAAAATTTAAAATACATATAGAATAGTCCGCCTCCCCAGCTTCCAGAATCCTTGGGAAGACTGTGAGATTCCCACATTCATTGTGGGCAGGTATTGGTTTACTCTATTAAAAATTATTTTAAAAGCTGATGGGTTGTTCTTATCTTTCTCTTGTTATATGGGTGTGGGGGCAGAGAAGGTGGTATCTTCTTGTTTCTATATTGTCTATTAATGATTGTAATGGCAAGAACCGTCTGGTAAGTGGAAATTGCAAATATGTCCAAGAGCTAGTGAGGGGACAGGTCTACCTCAGTAAAGTAAAGGTCAAATTCAAGTGGAAGATGAAACCTGAAAATTTTATTTGAGGCAACATAAATAAATGGAATCAGAACTATTTCTGAGTCTGGGAAGTACGCTCTTCAGAGAGGAGAAGTATATGTCAGACTTGAACTATTTATCCCTACGTACTGGGAGGCCATCTGTAGAAGGAAGTATTCTAATAGGAAGTCATGATGTCTTCTACCAGAGACATCCTCAAAGTGTTGCTGCAATTCTCTAACTGTATTAGTCCATTCGCACATTGCTGTGAAGAAATACCCCCAAGCCTGGCTAATTTATAAGAAAAGATGTTTCATTGGCTTCACAGTTCTACAGCTGTATAAGACACATAGTGGCATCTGCTTCTAGGGAGGCCTCAGGAAGCTTCCAATCATAGTGGAAGGCAAAGGAGGAGCAGTCACGTCACATGGCAGAAGCAGGAGCAAGAGAGAGAGAGACAGGGGAGGTGCTACACACTTTTAAATGACCAGATCTCACGACAACTCACTCCTATGGCGAGGACAGTACCAAGAGGGATGGTGCTAAGCCATTCATGAGAAATCTGCCCCCATGATCCAATCACCTCCCACCAGGCCCCACCTACAACATTGAGGATTACATTCCAATGTGAGATTTGGGCAGGGACACACATCCAAACTATATCACTAAACTTGGGTTTGAAACTTTCAGCATCTTAAGCTGGAGATAACCTTTCAATATTCCTTATCTATTTCAGATCTACCATGCATGGACTACCCAGCACCCATCATTCAACTCCTCTTACCAGCTCCTCAGTCTTCGTCGTCACTCATGCAGCCGTGTCATACAGGACTCCACTGGGTTAGAGGGCAGCCCATCGCAGTGCAAGCTCAAGCTCTACTATTTAGTACTGCATGCCATCTCTAGTACTAAAGAAAGGCTGTGTATTCATTATTAGCTGCTGCATGATAAATCATTATGAAATTTAGTGGCTTTTTTAAACTATTATTTTAGGTTTAGGGGTACATGTGCAGGTTTGTTATATAGGTAAACTGATGTCACAGGAGTTTGTTGTACAGATTATTCCATCACCCAAGTACTAAGCCTAGTACCCAACAGTTACTTTTTCTGCTCCTCTCCCTCCTCCCACCCCTCACCCTCAGGTAGATCCCAGTGTCTCTTGTTCCCTTCTTTATGTTCGTGAGTTCTCATCATTTAGTTCCCTCTTATAAGTGAGAACACGCAGTATTTGATTTTATGTTCCTGCATTAGTCTGCTAAGGATAATGGCCTCCAGCTCCACCCATGTTCCTGCAAAAGAGATGATCTCATTCTTTTTTATGGCTGCATAGTATTCCATGGTGTACATGTACCACATTGTCTTTGTCCAACCTGTTATTGATGGACATTTAGATTGATTCCACATCTTTGCTATTGTGGATAATGCTGCAGTGAACATTTGCATGCATGTGTCTTTATAATAGAATGATTCATATTCCTCTGAGTATATACCCAGTAATGGGATTGCTGGGTGGAATGGTAGTTCTGTTTTTAGTTCTTTGAGGAATCGCCATACTGCTTTCCACAATGGTTGAACGAATTTGCATTCTCACCAACAGTGTATAAGTGTTCCCTTTTCTCCGCAACCTTGCCAGCAGCTGTTATTTTTTGACTTTTTAGTAATAGCCATTTTGACTGGTATGAGATGGTATCTCATTGTGGTTTTCATTTGCATTTCTCTAATGATCAGTGATACTGAACTTTTTTTATATAAGCTTTTTGGTCACATGTATGTCTTCTTTTGAAAAGTGTCTATGTCCTTTACACACTTTTTAATGGGCTTGTTTGTTTTTCTCTTGTAAATTTGTTTAAGTTCCTTAATAGATGCTGGATATTAGACCTTTGTCAGATGCATGGTTTGCAAATATTTTCTCCCATTCTGTAGGTTGTCTGTTTATTCTGTTGATAGTTTCTTTTGCTGTGCAGAAGCTCTTATAATTATATCCCATTTGTCAATGTTTACTTTTGTTGCAACGTTTTTGGCATCTTTGTCATGAAAATTTTGCCCGAATTTACCAAATTAAGAGGCTGGAAGCATCTGAAGACTTGATATGCTGGAGGATCCAGGGCTGGGAAGCTGGTATTGGCTGTTGGAGGGAGACCTCTGTTCCTGTGGGCCCCTCTGTAGGACTGCTTGGGCATCCTCACAACATGGTAGCTGGTTCTCCCAGATGAGTGATACAAGACACCAAAGAGGAACCTGAAATGCCTGTGATGGCCTTGGAAGTCACCCACCATCGTGTTCTTAATATTCTATTGGTCACAAAGGTCAACCATATTCAACATGGGAGGAGACTATGAAAGAGTGTTGTTTTAGTCTGCTCAGGCTGCCAAAACAAAATATCATAAACTGGACGGCTTATAGCTCCCAGTGCTGGGGGCTGGGAATTCCAAGATCAAGATGTCAGCCAATTCATTTCCTGGTGAGGGCTCTCTTCCTGGTTTGCAGAGGGCTACCTTCTTACAGAATTCTCACATGACACAGAGATAAAGGAGAGAGTGCTGCTCTCTTCTTCTTCTCATAAGGACATTAAACCTGTCAGAGGGCTCTACCCTCATGAACTCATCTATCCTTTATTATTTCCCAAAGCCCCACCTTCAAATACCATCACATTATGGATTAGGGGTTCAACATATGAATGTAAGGGGCCTACAAACTTTTAGTTCATAACAGATGTGAATACAGGAGGTGAGGATCATTGGAGACTATCTTGAACACTTGCTACCATAGGCAACAAAACATAGCAAAGAGTCTTTTGGCATAGTGGTATGGCATGGCAGGTATAGTATAGTACAGGGTAGTACTGTGTAACATACGTTGTGAAACTACATCATTTGGGTTCACATCCAAGCCACTCATTTACTCTGCAGCCTAAAGCAAATTGCTCAATCCCTTTGTGTGCTCCAGTTTCAACATATTTAAAATGTAGTAGATTAGATCATTGTTAGGCAAGTACTCATTCCTGACACCATTTCCTCCCAACCTTCGTAGAAGGAGTATACTTCCCCACTCCATCCGTGTTGGCTTGACACTATAACTTGCTTTGAACTCATGTTGGGCAGAGTGTACATCCCCATCTCTTTATTTGAGACTCAGCAATGTGCCTCACTTTGGCCAATGTGAGAAGATGAGACACAAGTGGAAGCTTGAAATGAATTGTGCAGTTTTGCTTGCCCTCTTGAACATCTCCCATGACTATGGGAAAGAAACAGCTGCAGTTGGCCTGCTAGTTTAAGGAGAAAGAGAGATGCCCGGAGCAAACCCGAATCCAATGTGCAGCTCGGAGCTATGTGCAGATAAGCTCAGACTAAATCTTGCTGGCTCTCAGCAAGCTGTGGCCACTCTGGGGAGATTAAATGATTGCTGTGTTCAGCCACAGAAATTGTTTGGAGATGCTTGTTATATGGCATTATTAAGGCACTAGCTGACTGACATAGATATCAATGATAGAACCTATCCCATAGGGTTGTGAGAATTGCGTGAGATAATGTATGTAGCACGTTTAAAGCACTGTCTGGTGCTGGAGCTTGTTCACAGAGCCTTTGAACTACCTCTCAGAATATACAGTTGCCCCTCCAGCCTCCTCTGCAGGGCCCCTTTCCCTGGCCCACGCACTCCACAATGTTCCAGACTTCTTTGTCATTCACTGTACTCAGCTTCATCCTCTCATGCCTTTCCACACCTTTCCAGGTGTTAAGTAGCTGATCTAATTCATCCATGTTAGCACAATAGTGGGAAAATGCTACCTCCACCTTACTGCCTCCCACCCTTCCTGAAAACAAGTGATTTGTTACTTTTGTTTGTTTTAAACATTTATTGGAGTCAAAGACTCCTTTTGTCTCGCCCTAGGGAATGAGTCATGATGAACAATTCAGACAAGAGATGAGGGGATGGGCAGGCTGTTACAAGCTGGGTAGCAGAGGAAGGCTGCTGTGAAAGGGAGAACAGTTTCTCTGAAAAACCTGGTAGAGTTTTGAGGCAACCCAGACCCTCAGAGCTTGCAGGGCTCATTCAAATCACCCACAACCCAGCTCTCCACCTGTGCTCAGAGCCAACCCCGTCACTCCCTGCGCACGCAGGTGGTCATTGTTGAGAACACTAACCCATAACCCAAACATCATCCGAGGAGCCACAGGAAAACTCTTATGAAAGGGTCAAGGGAATGGAAGATGCTGCACTGGCCTGAGCTACAGGAGCCTCCAACCTCGTGATCAGACGAGGCAGCAGGGGCAGGACACCTCAGGTGTGGCTTACATGGAGACCAGCCAGGACAAGATTTATCGCCCTTGGCACTGCAGACACTGGGGGCCAGCTTACTATTTGCTGTGAGGGCTGTCCTGTGCATGTAGGATGTTGAGCAGCATCCTTGACTCCATCCTCTACATGCCACTAGTACCTCCCCTACTCCCCACAGTTGTGACAATCAGTGATGTCTACAGATATTGTCAAGTATCCTCTGAGGGATGAGGGTCAAAATCCCCCCCCAGTTGAGAACCACTGAGCTAGAGGCATGGAGCCAGAACTGAGATCACAAGTATTCTGTCAACAAACACTTCCTAAGCACCTATCATTTGCTAAGCCCTGTGCTAGAATCTGAGAGTACAGGGATGACTAAGGGAAAAAGACCTGTAAATAATGAATAGTAATATCACCTGGTTACTCTCCCATAATCAAGTGGGAGGCGGGCAAGGATTCAGTCTGCTTGGGACAGAAAGAGTCAGGAACCACAGTCAGAGTGGGCACAGACGCCCTAACATGCTTCCCTTCATACCTTCCTCTGGCAGCACTGCACACTGGGAAATACCTGCTCCCTCCTCCTCCTCTACAGCAATTTATGCATAATCAGAGCCCCTCACTTCAAAAGATCCCAGATATACAGTCAAGTAATCCTGTGTGGGGTATGAGATCTGTGCCCCAGTTTTTGAATCATTGCTGGGAGTGTTCCTCCCACTCTAGGATTTCATGTCTACTTGCCCTTTTTGCCCCTACATCTCTCTGATGCCTTTTAAAACATGACTTTGGGGCCAGGCACAGTGGCTCACACCTGAAATCCCAGCACTTTGGGAGGCCTAGGTGGGCAGATCACCTGAGGTCAGGAGTTCAAGACCAGCCTGGCCAACATGGTGAAATCCCATCTCTAGTACAAATATTTAAAAGAAAACACAAAGAAAATTAGCCACGTGTGGCGGTGCGTGCCTGCAATTCCAGCTACTCGGGAGGCTGAGGCAGGAAGATCCCTTGAATCCGGGAGTGGGAGGTTGCTGTGAGCCGAGATCACGCTACCGCACTCCAGCCTGGGCTACAGAGTGAGCGCTGTCTCAAAAAATAAATAAAAATAAATAAAAACATGACTTTGTCTAATTTGTCCATTTTGTTCTAGTTGTAGAAGCTGTGGCCTGCCCCTAACCCAAAGCAGAAATCAATGTTTTTCCATCTCCCTGGCTGATTCTCATAGGCAACCAGTGTTGTGAAGCTCTGTTTAAGGAAATGCATGGGCCAGGGGCTCTCCAAATGTGGCTCCCATCCAGCAAGTCAGCCTTACCTACAAACTTATTAGAAATGCAACTTCCTAGGCCCCACCCCAGATCTACTGAATGAGAAGCACTAAGAGTGGAGCCCAGTGATCTCTGTTTGAAAAAGGCTTTCAGGTGATTGTGATGCATGTTCAAGTTTTTCATTGGCAGCCAGGCACAGTGGGGTCATGTCTGTAATCCCAGCACTTTGGGAGGCTGAGGTGGGTGGGTCATGAGGTCAAGAGATTGAGACCATCCTGGCCAACGTGGTGAAACCCTGTCTCTACAAAAAATACAAAATTAGCTGGGCATGGTGGCTTGCGTCTGTAGTCCTAGCTACTCGGGAGGCTGAGGCAGGAGAATCGCTTGAATCCAGGAGGCAGAGGTTGCAGTGAGCTGGAGATCTCACCACTGCACTCCAGCCTGGTAACAGAGCAAGACTCTCAAAAAAAAAAAAACAAAAAAACAACAAAAAAAACCCATTTTGATTGGCTGCTAGAGGGGCTGTTCTCTGGCTGTATTCGGTTATCACAGGCTCTGCTTACCTCTGTTCTAAGCCCAAGCCTGCCTGTGTTCAACCCACTCACCCATGGCTCTTGAACGGTCTTGCTAAGCGGGAATGCATGCATCCTTGCAAAGCTCTGGCCTCCCAGGTGCGACCGCCTCACTGTGATCTTGGCCCACTTCCCTCTCATAGCCCAGGTTCGATGTCTAGGCTCCCACTTGGTTTTCTATTTTGTACTCAAGTTCTGGACGTGGGGGTTGCCCAACCCAGACACTTTGGTGAGAACTTCCAGCGTTGTCTCCCTGAGTCTGGATGGGTCCCAACCAAAGTCCAGGGCCACCAACACCCAGAGAAGCTCAAACACCTTGGATGCTACTGGAACTGGAGACATCTACACCCTTGCACACCTACATCGTGCTACTTGCCTCACCCTCTGAGGGACCAGCCCCGGAGTCTGTCTAAATCCAATCCCCTGACATAGTGCTGGGCCCAGCGTCCCCTCCCCCAGGCAGCCAGATGCCTGGGCAGGACCGAATCATTACTCAGACCAACCTGCCTCCCTCTTCAGCCCTCCTGCTCTTCTGCTTACTGTAGAATTCATGAAGCAGCTTCCTGTGCATTCTTTAGAGAGCACTCTCCTGCCACCCAGGAAAAAAAAAAAAAAAAATTGAGGGTTGAAGCCAGTGGCAAGGATGGAAAAGAAAGATACAGCAAGAGGAAAAGCAGATAAAATTAAGTGGGGAAGAGGTCAGGCCAAAAGAAAAAGAAGGCAGAGAGACAAGGGGAAAAAACTGAATCGTCATGGTAGAAAGGAAAGGAAGAGACCTGTGGAGGGAACTACGCATGGATTTTCTTTGAAAGTGAGAGGCTAGGAAAGCATAAATAAATATATAGAGATTCAGGTGGAATTTTGATTTCTACAAACCTTCCCACTAGTCCTACAAGGAAAAAAAGAAAAAGAGAATCAAGACAGAATTTAAACGGATAAACTCGTGTGGAAATTAGCATGTTCCCATGGGTTCCAAGCATGGGAATTTGCCTTTTTGAGTTACTCCTACAATATTTGCCTGGCTTCTTAACCCGAGCAACAGAAGACCAAGGTTTTCAAAGGGGATCCTGGATGAATCTTAATGAGGCCAATTGTATTAGTCTGGTGTCCTGGTCATAAACAATAGTACTTAACTCTAGCTAATCTAAACAGAAAATGAATTTATTAAGGAATAATTAGTAGTTCACAGAATCTCCAAGAGGATACATCAGACATAAAGGCAACGAGGTTAGGAATGATGTGGCAACATCACAAAACAGCTCCAGCAATGACCAGACTGAGGTCAAACCTAAAAATGACACCATAGCTTGACCTTGAACAAGAGAGTAGGGTTTGCCTAGTAGACACAAGAAAAAGAATGTGTTTTCCAGGCAAGGGATGGTGTTAAGACGTATCTCTGAATATCCATCCTCCCCTCTTGCCTTAGCAGTGGTTCTCAGCTTGCTTTGATTTTACCCCCAGGGGACATAGGGCAATGTCCGAAGACATTTTTTTTGTCATAACTGGGGGTGGGGGGATGCTTCTGGCATCTAGTGGGTGGAGGTCAAGGATGTGGCTACCCACCCTGCAAGGTGCAAGATAGTGTCCCACAGCAAAGAAGTGACTGAACCAGAATGTCAGTAGTGCTATGGTGGAGAAACACCACTCTGCAGTAATAAAACCTGCAATTTTTAGCTGAGTCCCTGGCCACCCACAGTCTGCATCACATTTCCCTGGCCACCCACAGTCTGCATCACATTTCCCAGCCTCATTTGCAGCTACATGCATCCATATGAGTAAGCTCTCACCACTGGGATATGGACAGAAATGATGTGTGCCACTCAGAGGAAAGAAGCATGCCCTCCTGTCTTCATCGGTTCAGCCGCTCAGACTACCATGGACTGCGGGGCTTAGACAACTGACATTTCTCCCCATTCTGGAGGCTGGGAGGTCCAAAATTAAGGTGTCAGCAGGTCCAATGTCTGCTGAGGGCTGGCTTCGCTGTCTTCTCATTGTTTCCTTACTTGGTGGAGATGAGAGAGAGAAGCAGAAGCTCTCTGGTTTCTCCTCTTATAAGGGCACTAATCCCATCAAGAAGTCCACAACCTCATAACCTTATCACGTCCCACAGGCTTCATCTCCTGACACCATCCCATTGGAAGTTAGAGTTTCAACATATGAATTTGGGCATGACTCAAGCATGCAGTCCATAACAGCTCCTCTTTCTCCTTTTCTCCTCTGGATTATGATGTTATGATTGGACATGGAATAGCGGTCTTAGACCACAGGTTGGACACTGCCGAACCAAGAAAGAGCCACCCAGTAGAGAGAGCCTGGCTCACGGCCGGGCGCGGTGGCTCACGTCTGTAATCCCAGCACTTTGGGAGGCCGAGGCGGGCAGATCACCAGGTCAGGAGATCTAGACCATCCTGGCTAACGCGATGAAACCCCGTCTCTACTAAAACACAAAAAATTAGCCGGGCGTGGTGGCGGGCGCCTGTAGTCCCAGCTACTCGGGAGGCTGAGGCAGGAGAATGGCGTGATCCCAGGAGGTGGAGCTTGCGGTGAGCTGAGATCGCACCACTGCACTCCAGCCTGGGCAACAGAGCCAGACTCAGTCTCAAAAAAAAAAAAGAAAAGAAAAGAAAAAGAAAGAGCTTGACTCTCTGCTGCTTGCCAGAACGTTGCAGCAGCTCTGAACCTCCGCCCTAACTTTAACCTGAGAGAGAAATGAACTTCTGCCTGGCTTGTGCAAATTTGGGACCTCTGTGTCTTGCAGCCAAAATGAATCAATTTCACTGTATTTACGGGAACCCAGGTTCACTTGCCTGACCTGAGAAGAGGGCACTCGGCACAGGTGAGGAAAAAAGGATGAGGCTGCCTGCGGAACGGGGCTGAAGCAGGGCCGTCTTCCTGACTGTGGTGGCAGAACCTTGACCTCTGAAAGGAATTGGGCCCCAAACCTTCAGATGTCTCCAGGTTTACAAATGTCTCCAAAGCATAATGTCTTTCCCCTTGCAATGCAAGACAGTATGACTTCTCAAGACTTGACTGCATTTGTGACAAGAGAAGGAGCGCAAAGTCAAGTTGTAATAGTGATGCCCACACATGGCTGGTCTCAGTCGTCTGCTGAGTGGCTCACTGCAGCACACTGTCCCATTGTACCCGCAATATAACTGACTGCAGCAAAAACAACACTTCAGCTGCTCGGAACCCAGGGCCACTCCCAGATTACTGATTCTTCAATCACTACATCCATAAATGCTGTGAATCTCCAATTCCAGGGGTCAGCAAACTGCAGCCTGGGGCCCAAATTCTAGCCCACTGTCTGTTTTTGTACAGCTTAAGAGCTCTGAGTTATTTTCACGATTTTTAAATTAAATTAAATTATTATTATTTTTTCAGGCGGTGTCTCACTCTGTTGCCCCAGCTGCAGTGCAGTGGTTTGATCATGGCTCACTGCAGCCTCGACCTCCTGGGCTCAAGTAATCCTCCTGCTTCAGCCTCCTGAGTAGCTGGAACTACAGGCATGAGCCACCACGCCCAGCTAATTTATTATTATTTTTTTCTGTAGAGATGAGGTCTCCCTATGTTGCCCAGGCTGGTCTCAAACTCCTGGGCTCAAGAGATCTTCCTGCCTTGGCCTCCCAAAGTGCTGGGATTCCAGGTGTGAGCCACTGCACCTGGCCTTTTTTAAAAGGGTTAAAAGTCAGAAGAAGAATACTATTTCATGGCACAGGAAAATTTTTTCTGAAATTCAATTTTCAGCATCTGTAAATAAAGTTCTATGGGAATGCAACCATGCTGGCTCGTTCAGGTCTTGTCTCTGGACAGAGGCCATCTGGTTCTCAAAACCTAACATATTTACTACCTGGTGCTTGACAGAACAGGTCTGCTGACCCCTGTCCTATACCATCAAAACATTCACAAGTCAGAGTGTCTCAATTCCCAGGATGAGCACAATTAGCATCTTCCAACTCGATTAACTGTCTCACTAAACCATAGCACAAATCTTGATAATGTATCCAATAAATAGGGCCAGCTCTGTGGGCCACTACAGTTGCACAGGCCATGGGTACACTCAATGGACAACTTGGTGGGTGTGGCAAGGGTGAGCCTTTCCCCTACCCTGATCCAGATACCTCACACTTTTTCTTGCTTTCGGAACAAGAAACCTTTCTTTAGTGTTTTGCACTGGACTCTGCAGTTACACAGCCAGCCTTGCCAATAAATACTCATTTTTTCATTTGCTATTATTGAAAGGCACTCCAGTTTTATCCCTCTGTGTCATTCTTCAATTGGTCATCTTTGTCCTGAAAGAACCACAAGGAAGTATTTCTTTCCTAGGGCATCTATGCAGAAGTCTGGTAGTGCTGTGTAGTAACTGATGCTATTGAGTCCTGTCCGTGTTATGTCGCCCCAACCTTGACATACAAAGGAACATGCCTATCTGTGTGCAAGACAAGCCACAAGGGCTGAAAAGTTGGGCTCCTGGAAACAGCACTCAACAAATGGCCCTTGGCAGTGAGGGTATAAAAACCCAGCTCTCTTGCCTCTCAGGTGGGATGACTCTGAGGCATGTTCTACATTGTCCCCAGAGGTCCCCAGAAGATTGGGCTTCTGTTGCCAGCAGTGGTCACAGGCTTGGGAATCCCTCTTCATTGGCTGCATTCCCTTCCCTGTCTCACTTCCTGACTCCCTTATGGGTGTCTCCTGGGATTAGCTGACACATATACTACTTGCACGCAAATCCTGTCTCTGGTCTGCTTTTGGGAAAGCCTAAATCTAGACGGTATCAAACTAAGAGCCCAGCTGAGGCATAAAGAAAACTTGCATAGATTAATATTTTAAAACAATGATAATTCAGCAAGACAAAGTGTGGGCATTTTTGCTCATTACTGCAGAATGTAACAGACTTTTTTCTCTTATGGTCTAAAAAGACGGTGCAGCTTTGACAAGCACAAAGAAACTCTAGATGGTAAAATAGAGGCACCGAAGTAGATACAATTAAGGTGTATTTTTTTCCTATTTGGTTCATAAATGTAACATGTGAAAGCTAAATCAATTGCTCTACAAAACAGCAATCTGACCCTTCTGAAAATAATATCTTTGTGGAAAAAAACTGAGAGAAGAGAAGGGAATGGGCATAGGACAGCATATCACAGTCTTGATTACCTAGCTAACTGGATCAGAGTTCTCAAGCAGAAAAGATTAAATATTGATCCTCAGTCTGGGCAGGGAGAGAACCCTGTGCTTTTCTGCTTCCCTTTTCCCTGAATCTGCATTTTTATCCTCTATATAGGGGGAATTTTCAACTCCCCTGCCATGTCCATGACAACTTTCCATCTCTTACAGAATAAATGATTTTTAGAAAAACCATCTTACTGAGATCATTTGCCTTAATTGACACTGAAAAAAAATTACCATGGCCCCCCTGCAGAGAAAATATATCTTTACATAAGTGCAAATGAAATGTGAATGTCAGGATTATCAGCTGTTAGCATTAAAACTTAATGCACATGTTCAGAGTTGAAATGGCTTTTATAATCTCTTGTAGTCTCAGGTGGATTTTTTTTAAAACATGATTTGTGTCTATTGGAACAGACGGGGAAGTCACTATTATATATATTAGATAAATGATAAAAACAAAATCAGCTAGATTTTAAAAGGTACTTCAAAAATGTGCTTCTCATTATGCTTTTCTTCTGAGTGTTCAGGCAGATAATTTTCATTTTTAACAAGGAAGCATATCCATTTCTTGTTATGACTTCTTAAAATATAAAATAGGCAATGGTGGTTCATTTCAGCCATTTTAATCTTTCTATTCACTTTTGTTAAGTAATTGTCAAACCCTAATCCATATTCATACTAAAAAATATAGATTTTTGTACTGAAGTTGAGGGTGATGTTTTCAGCATCATCAGATGCTTCCTGCAATAATGTTAGCTCCTGGCATGAATTTCCACAGGGATTTTTTTTTTTTTTTTTTTTTACATATTTGCAGAAGTATATCAACCTTTCTTTACTGTTAATCATAAATTCAAAGGAGGACAAAGCAGCTAACTTTTATTATCAGGAGAGTTTCCAATCCTACTTTATAGAAGAAGCCAAGTTGAAAAGAGATTCCTTTTTAAGACAGACAGTATGGCGTTGGAGAGGAGAATAAAGTTAACATCTTGATTTCTGCCTTTTAGTCATGCCTATTTGAGATTATAATGAAGTCTGCATCCCTCTTGAAAATGAAAAATAATCCAGAACCTTGACCATTTACTGGGTGCCATAGCTGCTGCTAATGGCATGGTTTGTAACTCAATCAGCACAAGGAAGAAAGTAACTGCTAATGCAGAACTGAGCTCAGCCAAGGTCAGAAGAGCCACCTGGCTGAGCCCAGCCCAAACTGCTGACCCACAGAATTACAAGCTAAATAAAGGTGACTGTTTTGCATCATAAAATTTTGGAACCTTTTGTTTAAAAAGCAAGAGCTGACCGATGCAAATACTTTTTAAAAATTTTAATTTTACTATTCAAGAATGGTGCTCCGAAAATTATTTCTCAACTACTCAAAACCAGTAGCATTTTTAATTTAAAAAAATTTAATCAGTTGGGCGTGGTGGCTCATGCCTGTAATCCCAGCACTTTGGGAGGCTGAGGCGGATGGATCACCTGAGGTCAGGTGTTCAAGACCAGCCTAGCCAACATGGCAAAACCCCATCTCTACTAAAAATACAAAACTTAGTTTGGCATGGTGGCATGTGCCTACAATCCCAGATACTTTGGAGGCTGAGGCAGGAGAATCACTCAAACCCAGGAGGCAGGGGTTGCAGTAAGCCAAGATTGCACCACTGAACTCCAGCCTGGATGACAGAACAAGACTCTGTCTCAAAAAAAAAAAAAAAAAAAAAAATCCTTAAAAACAATTTTTTAAAGATTAAATGATCATAGAGGAGAAAAAGAAAGGAATACTATCAAATAGCACCATCTAAAACGTAATCAGAGGCCCTGAAGGGTTAAATTGTTACATGGATCTAACCTTAAGATACCAGGTATTTATACAAATCACTTTCTTATTTAGAAGTGGCAGGCCAGGCGCGGTGGCTCAAGTCTGTAATCCCAGCACTTTGGGAGGCCGAGACGGGCGGATCACGAGGTCAGGAGATTGAGATCATCCTGGCTAACATGGTGAAACCCTGTCTCTACTAAAAAAAATACAAAAAATAAAAAATTAGCTGGGCGAGGTGGCGGGTGCCTGTAGTCCCAGTTACTCGGGAGGCTGAGGCAGGAGAATGGCGTGAACCCAGGAGGCGGAGCTTGCAGTGAGCCGAGATCGCGCCTCTGCACTCCAGCCTGGGCGACAGAGTGAGACTCTGTCTCAAAAAAAAAAAAAAGAAGTGGCATGATTGCTTTTTTTTTTCTTTTTTTGGGGGGTGGGGGGGAGGGGACAGGGTCTGGCTCTATTGCTCAGGCTGGAGTGCAGTAGCACCATCTCGGCTCACTGCAACTTCCACTTCCCAGGCTCAAGCCATCCTCCCACCTCAGCCTCCCAAGTAGCTGGGACTACAGGTGCATGTCACCATGCCTGGTTAATTATCATATGTTTTGTGGAAACGGGGTTTTGCCATGTTGCCCAGGCTGGTCTCAAACTCGTGAGTTCAAGTAATCTGCCCACCTTGGCCTCCCAAAGGATTTTTATTTTTTATTTTTTTTGCATTTTAAAACTTGATGTTTAGGCCAGGTGTGGTGGCTCACACCTGTAATCCCAGCACTTTGGGAGGCCGAGGTGGGTGGTCACCTGAGGTCAGGAGTTCAAGACCAACCTGGCCAACATGGCAAAACCCCATCTCTACCAAAAATACAAAAATTAGCCAGGCATAGTGGCACATGCCTGTGGTCCCAGCTACTCAGGAGGCTGAGGCAAGAGAATTGCTTGAACGCGGGAGGCGGAGGCTGCAGTGAGCTGAGATCGCACCACTGCACTCCAGCCTTGGTGACAGAGTGAGACACTGTCTCAAAAAATAAAAATAAAAATAAATAAAAAATCAAATTAAAAAGTTGAGGTTTAGTTTACCTATGGTAAAATGCATATGTGCAAATTGACATTTGGGCTGGGCACAGTGGCTCATGCCTATAATCTTAGCACTTTGGGAGGCAAAGGCAGGAGAATTGCTTGAACCTGAGAGTTCAAGACCAGCCTGAGCAATATAGTAAAATTTCGTCTCTACAATAAATAAATAAATGGACACTTGGATCAGTTTTGACAATGTGTACACCCACATAACCCACACTTCCATCAAAACAGAACATTTCTATCACCCAGACAGTTCTCCTGTACCCTTTTCTAGTCAATCCTCTCTCTACCCAGAAGCAACCACTGATGTGCCTTCTGTCACGAAACATTTTTTCCCAGAATTTCATATAATCACATTGTGTGTACTATTTTGTGATTGGCTTCTTTCACTCAGCAAGAAGCTTTGGAAATCTATCCTTGTGTGTCATTGCATGTATAGATAGATTATTCCTTTTTATTGCTGAGTGATATTCCACTCTATGGCTGATGTCACCATTCTCCTATTGGTAGACTACCTGGACTGCTTCCAGCTTTTGGTGACTATGAATAAAACTGCTATTAACATGCTTTTCTCAGGCTGTTCTAGCCATATACTTTAATTTCTCTTAGGTAATTACCCAGGGGTAAAATTTTGGGGCATAGGATTGATGTACGTAAAACTTTTAACATACTTCCAGTTTTCCAGTGTGATTGCACTCTATAAATTCCTTCTGCAGTGTATGTGAATTCTGGTTCTTCCACCTCTTGGCCTTCCTTGGGCATGGTCAATAATATCAGCCAGGCCATGCATGTGTAGTGGTATTTCACTATGGTCTGAAAAAGTCATTTAAAGGTGTTTCTTGCACATAAGGGCTAAGTAACACTCATTTCACCAAACAATAATGATTTTGGATAAATAATTGTCAGGATAAATAATTGTTTGGATTGTAATTGTCAGGCTGGTCTTGAACTCCTGGCCTCAAGCTATCCTCCCACCTCAGCCTCCCAAAGTGCTGGGATTATAGGCATGAACCACCACATCCAGCTGAGAATCTAGTTCTTAACACAAGTATGCATCTAACCACATCACATTTTTAAATAGTTATGTGGCAAACCCGTACATCTTATCTCAGTGCAACATGGCTTCTAAGTATTCCAGCACAAGACTAAGCACCACTGGGACATGTACAAATAAAAAATAGACAGAAATGGGGATGTTGGGGAGGGGGAGGAGGAGTAAAGACCAGAAACTAGGTCACTGATTAGTCAGTGTACATTAATCCAGGATTAAATGTGTGTTAGGCCTCTTCATCTTCTACTGTTTTGCTTTAGTCATGGGGTGATGGTTGCACCTGGTAATTTAGTTCATTCAAACATTTATTAAGCCCTTACCTTGTGCTGTCAATTGGGAATATGGTGACCAACAAGGCAGATACTGTTCCTGCCTTCATAGAGGTTACAGTTTAGTGGGAGAAACAGGACAAATAGTAAGGAATTCCAGGACAGTGCAGTGGAGGCTGTGATCAGGGCAGTGCAAAGGGGGACCTATGTGGGACATTAGGGGTCAGAAGTGGCTTCCTAGAGAGAATCCAAGAGGGCGAGTGGCTTAGGTGAAAAAATATAGTGTTCCGCAGGGAGAAGACAGCATATAAGCCAAGTGAGAGGGTGTGGTGTAACAACGCATAAGCATAACAACATTTCCGTCACATAGGCCAGTGTTTCCATGAGACTATAATAGCATATTTTACTACACCTTTTCTATGTTTAGCTACATTTAGATTCACAAATACTCACCATTGTGTTGCAGTTGCCTACGGTGTTCAGTACAGTCACATGCTGTGCAGGTTACTAGCCTAGGAGCAACAGGCTAGACCAGAGAGCCTAGGTGTGCAGTAGGCCCTACCAACTAGGTTTGTCTAAGTCCACTCTGTGATGTTCACACAATGACGAGATCGCCCAGTGACTCATTTCTCAGAACATATCCTCCTCATTAAGTGACACCTGGCTGTATTACATCAGAAGCAAGGAGGACCATATCTGTGGTGGGCAGGGCTGATCTTGAAGATCTTGTCAGACGTGTTAAAAACCCGGACATTTCCCAGAGAACAATGGGAAGCCATTGTCTGGATTTACGAAAGAATGTGAGTGGTATCAGAAAATGGTACAGCTGCTCTGGAAAACAGTTTGGCAGTTCCTTGATTTGTTAAACATAGAATTACCATATGACCCAGGAATTCCACTCCTGGGTATGTACCCAAAAGAGCACCAGTACTCAAACAAATATGGATACACAAATGTTTGTAGCAGCACTATCCACAATAGCCCCAAATGGGAAACAACCCAAATGTCCATCAGTAGGTGAATAGATAAACACAATGTGGTATTACAATGGAATATTATCCTGGTATAAAAGGAATAAAGTACTGATATATGCTACAATGTGGATAAACCTCAAAAATATTATGCTAAGTAAAAGAAGCCACACTAGAAAACACATTGCAAAATTCCATTTATGTGAACTATTCAGAGTCAGCAAATCTATGGAGACAGAAAAGTGGATTCGTGGTCGCCAGGGGCTGCGGGGGAAGGGCAACAGGGAGTGACTGCTTAATGGAGGTGGCGTTCCCTTTGGAGGTGATGAAAATATTCTGGAAACAGACAATTGATACTAGCACAACATTGGGAATGTACTAAATGTCACTGACAGTTTTCTGTTGTGTATTTTGTACCACAATTTTTAAATGAGATTTGTGTTTTTACATCACAGGGAATTAGGGGCTATAAGACTAGAGTCAGAAAGCACAGTTAAGACCATTTAATTCTGGGGAAAACAATAGTAGAATAGTAGTTAGTGGTGGGAGGAAGTTCACAATTGGAAGTAACATTTAGAAGTGATGACAGGGCTTAGTTACTGGGTATAGTGGTGTGTCCCTGTAGTCCCAGCTACTTGGGAGGCTGAAGTGGGAGGATCACTTGAGCCCAGGAAGTTGAGGCTTCAGCGAGCTGTGATAACGCCACTGAACTCCAGCCTGGGCAACAGAGTGAGATCCTGTCTCCAGAAAAAGAAAAAGAAATGATTTTGCTTTTCTCACATCTCTTTTCCCTCTTTAAACTGGCAAATGTGCATCTTACTCTTGGGCAGTGTAGATTTCCACTTTATACTTCACTGTGTATCCCAAGCACTCTGGCTTTCTGCTGATGGAGCCAGGGGCTGAGTCCATATGGAAAAACTTATCAACCAGTCCAAAAAGCTGGGCTACCCTTTGGGCAACCCTCACCCCATGCTGACACAAACTGAACTTTTCCAGGACTACACATGTTTAGGATTGTAATCTTCAGTGAAAGTTACAATTTTTCCATACGTTTAAAATTCATCTCGCGGGAAACAGCCATATCATAAAATCGACCAAAGTGCCCCATGATTCACTCTGTGTCAGATCCCACGGTAAGCGCTTTACAGCAGTTAGCCCACAGGACACGCTAACAATCTAGTGGAGAAGGGAGAAGTCTTAATGTTTGATCAGCTGAGGAAACCAAGGGGTTCAGATACACCCACAGCGAATAAGAGCCGGGGTGGGAGTTTGAGTGTACTTCTGACTCCAAAGCTCGTATTTGTCACCTCCTTGTTCCGCTGGGTAGAAGACAGCGTAGACCCACCTGAATTGCAGGAGCTGATTTCTGCTTGATCAGATCCTAATCTCAAATTTTCAGAGGCCCAGAGCTGACCAGGTGTGGTGGCTCATGCCTGTAATTCCAACACTTTGGGAGGCTGAGGTGGAAAGATCACTCAAGCCCAGGAGTTGGAGACCAACCTAGACAACACAGTGAGACCCCGTCTCTACAAATAATAAAAATTTAAAAATTTGGTTGGGTGCGGTGACTCATGCCTGTAATCTCAACACTTTGGGAGGCTGAGGCAGGTGGATCACCTGAGGTCAGGAGTTCCAGACCAGCCTGGCCAACATGGTGAAACCCCGTGTCTACTAAAACTACAAAAATTAGTCAGACGTGGTAGTGCACGCCTATAGTCCCAGCTACTCGGGAGGCTGAAGCAGGAGAATCACTTGAACCCGGGAGGCAGAGGTTGCAGTGAGCCAAGATTGTGCCACTGCACTCCAGCCTGGGTGACAGAGCAAGACTCCATCTCAAAATAAATGAATAAACAAACACAAATAAATAAATAAATACGAATAAATAAATAAGCCAGGAGTGGTGGTGTGCCTGTAGTCTCAGGAGGCTACTCAGGAGGCTGAGGTGGGAGGATCGCTGAGCCCAGGAGTTCAAGGCTGCAGTGAGCCATGATCACACCAGTGCACTCCAGCCTGGGCAACATAGCGAGGCCCTATCTCTTAAAAAATTAATAAAAATTTTTAAAAAGGGCCAGAACCCTGTAAGGAATTATCATCTTTTGTTTATTTATTTCTCTTCCCTCACTCCTCTCCCTAAGGTAAACAAGAGCTGAGAGAAAAGCCCCATTCAACCTGGAGGCTCTCCAGAGGTTAATAACGTCCCAAGTCAGGGAGCTGCAAACCTGTTCTGTAAAGGACCAGAGAATAAACATTTTAGGCTTTGCTGTCCATGCAGTCTCTGTTGCAACTACCCAATTTTGTCATTGTAGCCAAAAGCAACCACAGACAATGTTACAAGAATGGGTGTGGGTATGTGTCAATAACATTTTATTTACAAAAATAGGCAGCGAGCTGGATTTGACCCATGGGCAGTAGCTAGCCAACCTCTTCTAAACCAAGGGTTTGGGATCATGTTTTGATTTTTTTTTATTTAATTTTCTTTTCTTTTTCTTTTTTTTTTTTCTTTTGAGACGGAGTCTCGCTCTGTCCACCAGGCTGGAGTCCAGTGGCGTGATCTTGGCTCACTGCAAGCTCTGCCTTCCGGGTTCACACCATTCTCCTGCCTTAGCCTCCCGAGTAGCTGGGACTACAGGCGCCCGCCACCACGCCTGGCTCATTTTTTTGCATTTTTAGTAGAGACGGGGTTTCACTGTGTTAGCCAGGATGGTCTCAATCTCCTGACCTCATGATCCGCCCGCCTCAGCCTCCCAAAGTGTGGGATTACAGGCGTGAGCCACCACGCCCGGCTTAAAATTTAATTTTATTTTCTTAGAGACAACTTCTCACTCTGTCACCCAGGCTAGAGTGCAGTGGCATGATCACAGCTCACTGCTGCCTTAACTCCTGGGCTCAAGCAATTTTTCCACCTCAGCCTCCTGAGTAGCTGGGACTACAGACACATGCCACCACGCCCAGCTAATTTTAAAACTTTTGTAGAGTTGAGATCTCACTATGCTGTCCAGGCTGGTCTTGAACTCCTGGACTCAAGTGATCCACCCGCCTTGGCCTTCCAAAGTGTGGGGATTACAGGTGTGAGCCACCGTGCATGGAGGGATTTTATTCATCAGTGGTCTGCCTGGTCCTCACTACCAACATTATCCAGGAGCACTGAGTGGTTGCTGAGGAAGTAGCTGTGGGTCAGGGCCGATATCACAATCCCTGCTTTGCTCCACAGCAGTGTCATGATCATGACTGTCCTGTCATTAAGTGATCAGATATCACTGAGGAACCAGCCTGGTTAGAGGCTGCTCACTTATGTTCCAGACAACAGTGTGCAGCCCCTGCCTCCAGGCAAAGGAGAAGAAAGGAAAACCATTCAACAAATTAATTCTTTGGTCCTCAGCAATTATACCAGCCAGGACTCGTGAATTATTTAAAACTAGAAATTAATTATTCAATGAGAGTTCGCCAGAAGCATTTCTGGCCATACAGAGGAAAGCAGGCCAAGCTATTGCCGTGGAATTCAGATGCAACAAAGCAAGTATCCGAGCTTCCTAATGCTGGTCAGGCCTGGGAATGAGCCTGGAGAGTGGGGCACACTCAACCACTGCGTGTTTCCAGAGAGAAAGGGGGTGAATAGAAAAGATAGAAAATTCACCAACTATGTGAGTGTAAATGCCCCTTGCTGTTTGCAGACCAAAACTCTGAGTGATCAAGCCTTCATTGTACATTTGGCTTTCCTCTGTTATAATGGAGGCTTTGAGAAAATGCAATTTTTATTTTATTTATTTAGTTTTTGGGACAGGGTCTCATCCTGTCACCCAGACTGGAATGCAGTGGTTTGAACATGGCTTACTGCAGCCTCAACCTCTGGGCTCAAGCAATCTTCCTGCCTCAGCCTCCGGAGTAGTTGGGACTACAGGTGTGCACCACCATGCCTGGTTAATTTTTTCATTTTTTGTAGAGACAGGTGTTCTTACTTTGTTGCCCAGGCTGGTCTTCAGCTCCTGGCTTCAAGCAATCCTCCCGCCTCAGCCTCCCAGAGTGCTGAGATTACAGGCATGAGCCACCATGCCCAGTCAGAAAATGCAATTTTTAGACAAAGCTACATTAAGCACTGGCTTATCTTATTATGGCCTGCTGAACCTTTTTCTGATAAGCTGGAAGGACCCGAAAATGATACCCACTGCCTGGTAAACTTCTTTTTTTTTTTTTTTTTTTTTTTTGGGATAGAGACTTGCTCTTGTCGCTCAGGCTGGAGTGCAATGGCATGGCCTCGGCTCACTGCAGCCTCCGCTTCCCGGGTTCAAGCGATTCTCCTGACTCAACCTCCCGAGTAGCTGGGATTACAGGTGCCCGCCACCACATGTGGCTATTTTTTTTGTATTTTTTAGTAGAGACGGGGTTTCACTATGTTGACCAGGCTGGTCTCGAACTCCTGATCGCAGGTGATCTGCCCGCCTCGGCCTCCAAAAGTGCTGGGATTACAGGCCTGAGCCACTGCGCCCAGCCCCGAGATAAAGTTTGTGCAGAGCACATCTATGAACTTATTCAATGAATCTCTTTGATGACTTACTTAGGAGTCAATGTTTTTCTACCAAATTTTTAAAAACTTTTCATTTTGAAATAATTATAGACTCATAGGAAGTTGCAAAAAATGGTACAGAGAAGCCTCCTGTGCCCATCACCCAACTTCCTGCAATGGTGGTATCTCATAACCAAAGGGCATTTTGAACCCAGGAAATCAACAACGGCTTAATACAATTAGTCTACAGACATCATATGGATTTCACGTCTTTTCATACACTCATGATATGCATATGTCTTTGTGTACAATTTTATGAAATGACACTGCAGATAGAGATTCATATAATCCCCCACCACTATCAAGACACAGAACCAATCCCAGCACTTTGGGAGGCTGAAGCAGGTGGATCACTTGAGGTCAGGAGTTTGAGACCAGCCTGGCCAACATGGTGAAACCCCGTCTCTACTAAAAATACAAAAATTAGCTGGGTGTGGTGGCGTGTGCCTGTAGTCCCAGCCACTCAGGAGACTGAGGCAGGAGAATCACTTGAAACCAGGAGGCGGAGGTTGCAGTGACCTGAGATCGCACCACTGAACTCCAGCCTGGACAACAGAGCAAGACTCCGTCTCAAAAAAAAAGAAGGACATAGAACCATTTTATAACCACAGGGGAAACCTCCCATGTCACCTCTTATGGTCCCATACTCCTTGTCTTTTCCCAACCCCAGACAATCAACGATCTGTTCTCCATCTCTATAATTTTGTTATTTCAAGGATGTTATATAAATGGACTCATAAAATATATGACCTTTGAGGAGACTGGCTTTTTATACTCAGTGTAATTCCCTGGCGATTCATCCAAGTTGTGTGTAAAAATAAATAGTATGTTTCTTTTTCATGCTGCAAATGTACCATCATTTGCCCATGGAAGGACATCAGGGCTGGTGGCATTTTTTTTTGGCTATTAAAACTTCGGCTGCTATGGACATTCATGGGCAGGAGTTCGTGTTAACCTAAGTGTTCATTTCTCTACTATAAATGCCCAAGTCTGACTTCCGGGTCACAGTGCTGTTTTCCAGGTTTCCAGAGAAGTTGCAGCTAACTCTTAACAGCTTTATTTTTATCCCTCTATTTCAGTTCCAGAGAAAACTATATTTGCACACCTACTATTTGGGATTCTGATGAGATGTATCAGCAGCCTCAAAAATCTTGGAACACCTTGACTTAAGTGATTGAACATTAAACAATTCATTTATTCTACACAGAAATCCTGGATTAGAAATAATAGGTGATTGGTGCAAGAAAGAGAGAGAGAAAGAGCGAGCGAGTGAGAGAGAGAGAACTTCTAAGAGGTATTTGTCAAGAGTCAAAGAAGTCCAGAAAACAATGTGAGCTTTCATTTGGCAGAGCTCTGGTGAGCAAGAATTTCCCAAGCAGGCATGGATAAGGTGTGACTGGATGCCTTTATTTATGGGATTTCTTTGCAGTGCCTGCTGGAACTCAGAATCACTAATGAGAATCAACATTTGTATAGACAGCAGTGTTTCCTGTCCAATCTCTTTATGTTGGCCTCAGATCTGAGACTTGTGGCTTGGGCTGTGGCATCTGTTAAGACTGGCCAAAGTGCGTGGCTCCCTCCCTCCCAGCTCCTCTCTCTCATGACCCTTAGTCACATTTGCTTGGGTTGTTTTGCTTTTTGTTTTTCTTAGAGACAGGGTCTCTCCTGTTGCCTAGGCTGGAGTGCAGTGGTGTGATCATAGCTCGCTGCAGCCTCCAAACTCCTGGGCTCAAGGGATCCTCCCTGCCTCAGACTCCTGAGTAGCTGGAACTACAGGTATGCACCACCACACCAGTAATGCACACCACACACGTAATTTTTTATGTGTATTTTTTGCAGAGACAGGGTCTCGCTATGTTGCCCAGGCTGGTCTCAAACTCCTGGACTCAAGTGATCCTCCCATCTTGGCCTTCCAAAGTGCTGGGATTACAGGCGAGTCACTGCACCCAGCCTTGCTTGGGTTCTTTTGACATCAACTCTTCCTTCATGATGAGTAGGGGGAAAAAATGCGCGTACTGCCTTCAAGGTTAATTTTGCACTATGTTTTGATTCATTGTTGGTTTTCATTGCCTGCAGTGGAAATTTAGCAACGATTTTTACACACCAGGGGGAAAACAATGCTGAGTAAGAAAGTGTGCTTTTAATGACTTGCTTCTTGCTAGCAAAGAAATATTGTGTCCCATGCTCCTGGAGGCAGGAGGGAGATTATCCTGGTGTGTGTAATTGCTGTGTGCATCTCCCCAGCAAGAAGTCTGGTGAGGAGCAGGACAGGGCGCAGCAGAAACAACACTCACCACATTCCCTATTTCCCCACCCGAATGGGCAGAAACATATCGAGGGCCCTGTTTTCAGTGCCCAACAGGCACGATTTCATTTTTTCTCTTAAATGCAGAGAACAAGAACTCTGTTTTGATTATGCCATAGCCCCATATACAAGAAAGTCACTGTTAAGGCCAGGCACGGTGGTTCACACCTGTAATCCCAGCACTTTGGGAGGCCGAGGAGGGTGGATCACGAGGTCAGGAGTTCAAGACGAGCCTGGCCAAGATGGTGAAACCCTGTCTCTACTAAAAGTTACAAAAGTTAGCCAGGCATGGTGGCGGGCGCCTGTAATCCCAGCTACTCAGGAGGCTGAGGCAGAGAATTGCTTGAACCCAGGAGGCAAATGTTGCAGTGAGCCAAGATCGCACCACTGCATTCCAGCCTGGGTGACAGAGCAAGACTCTATCAAAAAAAGAACGAGAGAAAGAAAGAAAGAGAGAAAGAGAAAAAGAGAAAGAAAGAGACAAAGAGAGAAAAAGAGAGAGAGAGGGAGGGAGGGAGAGAGAGAGAAAGAAAGAGGAAGGAAGGAAGGAAGGAAGGAAGGAAGGAAGGAAGGAAGGAAGGAAGGAAAGAAAGAAGGGTCTGGGTACAGTGGTTCACGCCTGTAATCCTAGCACTTTGGGAGGCCGAGGTGGGCGGATCATGAGGTCAGGAGATAGAGACTATCCTGGCTAACACGGTGAAACCCTGTCTCTACTAAAAATACAAAAAAATTAGCTGGGTGTGGTGGTGGGAGCCTGTAGTCCCAGCTGCTCAAGAGACTGAGGCAGGAGAATGGCGTGAACCCAGGAGATGGAGCTTGCAGTGAGCCAAGATCGTGCCACTGCACTCCAGCCTGGGCAACAGAGTGAGACTCCGCCTCAAAAAAAAAAAAAAAAGAAAGTCACTGTTACATAGTAGGTATTCAATAAATATTTGTGGAATGCATTCTGCAGTCATTTGACAACAACAGAAAATATAATGATCTCACAGATCTTTGTCACTTGCCATTCACCTTATCAGTGTGGTGAAATGGTTATGAGCACAGAACGGAAGGATGAAACTAGCTGGGTCCAAAGACATCTCTACCACATACTAGCTACTTAGGCTCTTGCACTATAACTTCCTAACAGCAAATCAGGGATATAAACAGGACTTTCTCTACTGGGTTACATTGGATCCCTTCCAAAAATATGTTACGTCCAAGTCCCAACCCCCAGTACCTATGAATGTACCTTTATTTGCCAAAAATTGTCTTTGCCAATAGAATGAAATGCAGGTGATGTTGTACTGGATTAGAGTGGGACCTCATCCTACGGCTGGTATTCTTATAAGAAGAAGGAAATTTGGACACAGAAACAGAGGAGCCAGACATACACACAGGGAGTGAAGACAGAGACAGAGATTTAAGCTATGCTGTCACAGGCCGAGGAATGCCCAGAAGCGTCAGAAGATAGGAAGAGGCAAGGAAGGGTTCTGCACAGAGTGTGGCCCTTGATTTTGGACTTCTACCCTCCAGAATTGTGAGAAAATAAGTTTTTGGTTTGTGGTAATGTTACAGCAGTCACAAGAAATGAACACGCCATCCTCGTGGGATTATTGCGAGGATGGAATTCGCTGCTACTATGTCTAGCTGAGCAGACCCTGTTGCTGCCCCCAACTCCCATCTCCCCCCTCAACGCTGCTCCCCAGGCCAGCAGGACCCTGACTGTACTCAGGGGCCCACTCCGTCTCATCATGGGTCAAAGGATGCCAAGTCAACCCACAGCTCAAAGTGGTCCCAGTCACTCATAACAGTCCCATTTCCTTTGCTTATGATTGACTTAAACGTGAGCCCATGACTCAGTTCTGACCTTGAAGCTGGGAAGGGATGTTGGCTGGGGGGCTTCTGGAAAAAGCCTGCTGTCTATTAGAAGAAAATAGGAAAAAACATAGTCCCTCTTCTGTCCTGGGACTTAACAATGTCTGGATGCAATAATCAGAAGAGCTTTGGAAATCCGGCACCATGCAGGGAGCCCCGCCAGAAAGCAGAGCCAAGCCACAAAGAAGGGCAGATAGGAGAGATGGAAAGGGTCTGGATCCTTGATTGGCACCATTGGTGGTGCCTACACCCACCTTCCTCTAGGCTTCCAAGAGTAGAGCTGCCATATGTATCTAAACCACAGCATAGTGCTCTAGTTATAGAAAAGTACCATTGTTCAAGCCAGTATGGATTGGGTTTCTGTCATTAACACTCAAAAGCATCCTAAGTGATACAAAAATCATTCACACAAAAATGGAACAATGATACAAAATGACACAATACACGGCCCAGAGTAAATGTCAGTCAGTGCTTTAAAAAAAATGACAAGCCAAACAGGGCACAGTGGCTCATGCCTGTAATCCCAGCACTTTGAGGGGCCGAGGAGGGAGGATCACCTGAGTTCAGGAGTTCAAGACAAGCCTGGCCAACATGGCAAAACCCCGTCTCTACTAAAAATACAAAAATTAGCCAGGCGTGGTGGTGTGCGTCTGTAATCCCAGCTACTCGGGAAGCTGAGGCAGGAGAATCACTTGAACCCGGGAGGCGGAGGTTGCAGTGAGCAGAGATCAAGCCATTGCACTCCAGCCTGGGAGACAAGAGCAAAACTCTGTCTCAATAATAATAATAATAATAATAATAATAATAGCAAGCCAGTCATGATGGCTCACACCTGTAATCCCAAAGCTTTGGGAGGCCAAGGTGGGAGGATCACTTGAGTCCAAGAGTTCCAGACCAACCTGCGCAACCTAGTGAGACCCTGTCTCTATAAAAAAAAATTAAAAATAGCCAGATGTGGTGGTGTGCACTTGTAGTCCCAGCTGCAGGGAAGGCTGAGGCAGGAGGATTGCTTGAGCCTGGCAGGTCAAGGCTGCAGTGAGCTATGTTCACCCCATTGCACTCTAGCCTGGGCAACAGAGTGAGACCCTGTCTCTTAAAAAAGTAAAATAAAATAAAAACAATAACAGGCAAAGATCCCAGATGGTAGACATTAAGATAGTGCCCACCACATGGAGGCAAGCCAAGTACTGGGCAGATGGGGAGAGAGCCGTGGAGTAGAATCAAGATGTTCTTGTTGCACACAGTTTCTCTCTGTTTCCCTTTAATAAAATTTGGTTTCAAATGCCACTCCATCTCAGCCATGTTATGGGTGCTGTGGGATATTAGCGAAAGGTCCATGCTTCTATTGTTGGCCAGAGTGTCTCTTAGGCTTTGTGGATGGGGCAACAGTATCCAGTGAAAAATCCCCAAGGGGAAGGTAAATGCCAATGATACAAACCCAGGAATGTATTTGGCAATATCTGAGAACACTTTAAAGCTTATACTCCTCTGCTCCAACTATCCTTCTTTGAGAATCCTCCTGCAGTAATACCTATGTGCAAAATAACGCATATGTAGAGACATTCATTATGCCATTGTTTGAGTAACAAAAGGCAAGAAATAAAGGAAATGTCCACCAATAAGGGAGCAGGTGAGCTAAGCAGTGCAATGCAGCAGCCATAGAGTGAAAACACCTTATATACACTGACACCAAACCCTCGCCAAACTTATTCTAATAGGCAGAAAGCAGTTATGCAATAAAAACAAAGCAGTGCTGCTGGGCATGGTGGGGCACGCCTGTGGTCCCAGCTATCAGGAGGCTGAGGTGGGAGAATCGCTTGAACTCAGGAGGTGGAGGTTGCAGTGAGCTGACATGGTGCCACTGAACTCCAGCCTGGGAGACAAGAGTGAAACTCCAACTCAAAAAAATAAATAAATAAAAGATAGATAGATAGATAGCGACCTGCTGGGAGCAGGGGATCATCAGGTTTCCTAAGCAGGGGTGAACTGCCCCAGGATGGAAATGAAACAGGTCAAAACTCCTGTGTTGATCAATAGTGGGAGAGCACCTATGAATAAACACTGCACTCCAGCCTGGGCAACATAGTGAGACCCTATCTCTAAAAATATTAATAATAATAATTAAAGGATTATGCATAACAATAAAATTCAGAAAGATTTTTGAGAGAGGTGATATGATTATTAGCAAAAGCATTTACGTTGGAAAAAGCATAGGATTGCAAACTTAAGATTTTAGTCATTGTTCTCCTGAGATGGGAAAAGGCTGTGATTCTTCATCTGAAGAGTCTTATCTTGGGTACTACTTGCCATAAATGACGAACTGTTTAAATCTGAAGAGGAGCGAACTGAATTACATTGGTCTACACGAACTGAGGCAGGTTAGATTGAAAGGATTGTTGACAAAACGAAAAATTAAAAAGGGTAGACAGAGTATTTGGTTCAGTGAAAAGGCTACAACAGCAAGGACGACACTTGGGAACCAGAGCAGCACCTCATGAAGTGTGAGGAATACATCCACGACTTCAACAGACACCACATGGAAAGGCAGAAAGAGAGCACACTGACCAGAACAAACAGTTCCACTCCCAACAATGCTAGGAAACAAATCTCCAGATCCACAAACAGCAGCTTTTCTAAGACCCCTCCTAAGGCACCAGTGACTGGGAGAGACCACGAATCCAAAAGCAGCCAGCTGTTTGCTGCCAGCCAGCAGTTCAGGAAGAACAGAGCTCTGTCTCTCTGCAGCCAGACAAAAATGGACCTAGTGAAATCAGGTATCAAGATCCTCATGTCTAAGAGCCCCATTAAGCAGGATGCACTGGATGGCTTTCAGAGCGAGAGCCCCAAAAAACTGGACTCCGAAGACAAGGGTCAGGAGGAATCGTAGTGCCCAAAGTGGCAGTGGAAAAGCCAGACAAAGCTTTACTGGGCCCTGGTGCTGAGCAGGCCAGGATGGGGAGCAAGCTTGGATACACCTGCTAGTGCCTCAGGTGCATGGCCCCATGACTGCAGCCATGGCCACAGGCCTACTTGCTAACAGGAAAGGTACATCTACGTTCATGGATGCATTAACAGCCAGTGGGAGAACCGACACACAGACATCTGTTACAGGAGTGAGTGTCAGCAAAAGGAAATTTATTGACAACAGAAGAGAACAGCCTTTTAACAAACGATTGCGTTTCAGTGTGAGGCAAACAGAAAGTGCCTACATATACAGAGTAATTGTGCTTGGGACACAATTTGGCTTCACCACATCTTCTTATTCACTAGATAAACAGGGAATAACTCAGTACATACAACTGTAATGAAAAAAGTCTACTAGCTCTGAGAACAACCACTGCCGATCACAGCAAGCTTGTACTGTTCAGCACCTTTAACAGCGCCCTCCGTTGCGGACTTGACTTTGTTAATTTTATACGGTGTTTCATAGATGACAGAAAAAGAGAAAGGAGTGAAATGGTAGAAGCTATCAGAAACTTCGTGAATAATCTATGGCCATACCACTCTGAAAGAGACAGAAAAAAAGAAAGGGTTAAACAGGCAGAAGCTAACAGAAACTTCGTGAAAAATCCATGGCCATATAACCCAGAACCCCCTCAGTCTCTTCAGCTATCAGAAGCTAAGAACCATCGGCCCTGTTTAGGGCTTCAACATAAGGAACTTTGTGAATACTATTATTGAGATGAAAACACTGTTACTGAAGTGAAAAAAGTTATCAAAAACATCGTGAATAATCTACGACCATACGACCCTGAACATGACAGAAAAAGAGAAGGGATTAAACTGGCAAAACCAACTAGAAACAGTAAAAAATCTACAGGAGCACCAAAGGGAATGCTCCCAATCTCGTCTGCTCTCTGACTACACAGCAGACAAGATAAGGCCCAGGGTCCGGCCTGCTTCCTCCGGGGATTGGGGAAACGTTGTAAATGCAATCACGCAAATTAAGCTAAATATTAAGAAGTAGTCAATGGTCCAGACATTCGACTAAAAGCATCTGCATTACCTGTTTGTGATATGCTTCAGGCTAATGAAAACGCTTCGTTTCCAACACCCTCTACTACCTCCAGACAGATTCCAGATAGCTGATGTAGCATTACATTTGCGAAGATGACGGGACAACCAGCTGCAAGTGAGAGGCTGCTCAGTGGGTTTCACCTCATCACACAGGAGGCATTTAGCAATGGCCTTTTCTCCCCGGTGTTTGGATCCTAGACTTTCACTCAGGAGACCGGTGGCTCAGATTAAGAAGCTTGTCTCATATAAGCCAGTAGTGCTGAAAGAATGCAAATCCTTGCTGTGCTGCATTATGAAGACTGATCTGAAACAGGCCAGTGAGAGAACGTGTGAAGTACTGAAGAAAATCTGGGGCTCTGCCCAAGAGTTGGACTCCACGTGAAAGCATTTACACAGGAAGATGAACGAGTGTCCAGTGTCAGGCTGCCCACCGTCCACAGCGTGTTCGGACTGAGAAGAACACCATTGGTTCCAGGTGTCCTTATCCATTCTCACACCCTGAAACAAGCTCCCTGGCAGCTAAGGCTTGGAAGCAGGACTGGGAATATTCACGCTACTTAATCCGGGTACTGACTCCAGAAAGTAGAGCAAGCTTGCACTGCTCAGCGGCATTGGAAGGGTCTTCTGTTGCGGACTTGACCTAATTCATTTTTTACGACAGCTGACAGGACAGAAAGAGAGCAAGCAATAAAATGGCAGAAGCTACCACAAACGTCGTGTATAATCTACAGCCCTACCACCGTGAATGCTCCCAATCTCGTCTGGTCTCTGAAGTACAGAGTAGATGAGATGAGGCCCAGGATCGGTCCTGCTCCGTACTTGGATGGGAGGAACATCGAGAATGCAATCAGTCAGCTAAAGCTGCCTATTAAGAAGCAGTCAATGGTCCAGACAATCGACTAGGAGCATCCATACTTCCCCTTTGTGATATCCGTTGGGCAAATGAAAAGGCTTGGTTTCCAACACGCTCTACTACCTCCAGACAGATTCCAGATAGCTGATGTAGCATTACATTTGCGAAGATCACGGGACGACCAGCTGCAAGTGAGAGGCTGCTCAGTGAGTTTCAGCTCATCACACAGGAGGCATTTAGCAATGGCCTTTTCTCCCCGGTGTTTGGGTCCTGGACTTTCACTCAGGAGACCGGTGGCTCAGATTAAGAAGCTTGTCTCATATAAGCCAGTCGTGCTGAAAAAATCCAAAGCCTTGGTGTGTTGCAATATGAAGAATGGTCTGAAGCAGTCCCGTGAGAGAACGTGTGAAGTAGTGAGGAAAATCTGGGGCTTTTCCCAAGCGTTGGACTCCATGTTAAAGTATTTACACAGGAAGATGAGTGAGTGTCCAGTTTCAAGGTGCCCGCCGTCCACACCGCATTCGGTGTGAGAACACCACCACTGGTTCCAGTTGTCCTTCTCCATTCTCACACCCTGAAACAAGTTCCCTGGTAGGTTTCTTGTGGAAGCTGGACTGGAAAAATCCACTCTGTTTCCTATGGAGTATTTTGAAAGTACTGTAGCTTCCAAATAAAATTAAATGAAATGGAATGGAATAAAATAAAATAAAGTTAAATAAAATAAAATAGTACTACGCTTATTTGTCTAAGCATCAGTACTTTGTACTTATATAGACACAAGTGCAAAAGTATAATGATGAGCTGAAGAATGCGCTTAGAAGCTCTAATTTCTGTTGTCTTTTGCTAGTTTCGTATAAAACCAGAGGTGTGTTTTATTGATTTTGATGACAGAAAAATCTTGAATAATGTTTGTTTTCCTCATGTTTTCTTTCTGGAACAGAGAATCTAAAGGGGTATTAGCCCACCTTCCCTTCCCTGGCCTACATAGAGATACGGAGTGATCTGAGGCATTGGCTTTTTCTCCAAGTAGGCACAGATAGCTGAGATTCAGGAAATTTCAAATCAAAAGTAAGACTTAGCTTCTACGAGAAATACTTCTGATGAAAAATTCACTGAGGAGCATACTCCTAAACCAGATGTATGTTTAAGAGTCATGCTGAGATATCAGTTTGTTTCCCTTTCTTTTTAAAATACATCCAGTTCTTACCCAGTTAATATAAGGAAACCAATATCTCTAGAAGAAAGCTTGCTTTGCAGTATTAGTGAATCACTGAAAAGCTTAAGTTTGAATATTTAATTTACAAGTTAGTCTTTAGCGGGTTTTAAATAGTTTTTTGACCCTTTTGAAAAGTAACTACAGCAGTGCTTCTTGTTGCTGAGTGAGAAATGCTACTTTGTATACAGTTTTGGTTTTCTTTTTGCAGATATGATTGATGTATGACAGCAAAACAAAGTATTTTTATGTTTATATAGTGTAATTTTTGGTTCACTTAGAATACATTTTATTTAATAAGTTAAAATTCTTTTGGTACCCTATTAAATGCAAAATCTCCTTTCCAAACAAAAAAGAACTACCTTATAGTCTTCATTGAATGTTCTTGGTCTGTGCTTTTATGTTTATACAATATAGTGAATTCAGTATGGTGTCCAAGTTTCCCTGCATGGATCCACACGTGCATTCCTTCCAGGAGGCGGTCCTGACTCCAGACTCCACACCCCTCCTTCTAGTTAGGCTTCTGAGTTTGCAATCATATTGAATGTATGATGAGCAAAATAAAATCAAAACCTTCTTTTTGTACATTTTTGAAGTATATACTTGGAACTGACCACCTCCCTGGCCACATGAAGAGCTGTACAGTGTGTAAATCCGCCTTTACCTTGGATTGAGTCATACAGTGTGTTTGCATCTGTGGGACCTACCTTTTCACTCATTAGTTTGAACTATATATAAACTGTATAATCTGTAAAGTTTTTATAGAATAAATATTCACCTGTGAAAACTGGTTAAATAAAACTAATATTTCTTACACATGCACACACCAAAAAGCATTCCACAATGAGCATGACAAAAAGTCCCTCTTTCAGAAAGATGCTTCTGCAGTAGAAGGTGGCTACATTGATGCAATGACATGGCCAGTTCTGACTCCCTAACTTGTTTGGGATGCTTCTGCTACATTTTCAAATGACTTCAGTCAGTGGTTCCTACAAATGCAATATTTGCCAGACAAGACATAGTTGCATTTCTGTGGCTTTTACATTTATTAAACAATTGTTTCCTCCTCCGAGGGTAATAGCCTCCAATCTCCCCACTTTTTCAAAACATTATTGACAATTCTTCTACCATATGTTGACACTGTGTTTCAATTCTTGTATCATTTATTTCCTAGGGCACAATTTGTTCTGCTATGACAATCTCCAGGGTAAGAATTCAATTGTACAAGGTTATGTGAGCTTGCAAATGAAGGAGACAGAGAGAGAAAAAAAAAAAAAAAAAGTAGAGGAGGGAAGGAGGGGACAAGATGGGGAGAAAGAGAAACTACAAACGGGAGACCTTAATTCTAGCCATTAAAAATGGTGGTTCTAAAAATCCACCACACTGTCAGAACCCAGCTTTTTACATGTGTTCACATCCATACAGAAAAGACTTGTTTTGTTTTTTTCCTAGTGAATTAGTGGCAAATACTGTCAGTTTTGAAATACAGGATGGGGAACTCTTTCTCTGAAAACGTAGCTGGGGGAAAAATGATGCAATTAGGTGGAGAAATAGCTGCCTTGAAGAACAAGTTTCCTTGAGTTGATGAAACACTAAAGGAGAGAAGAGGTCCCCTTGCATGTCTTCCCCAACTCTGTGTTTATTTGCTGATCCAAACTGATTCCCGTTAAAATATGCATGCCAGCATTTCATTTTCAACAAATGCTACTCCAAGTATTCATTAGCGTCTTATCTACTGTCTCTAAAATAATCTACGGTGACCTGAATAGCTGTGGAATGACAGGAAAAAGATTGCAAGGAGGAGACGTGCATGGGGGGCCCCGAGGGAAAGGCACAGCTTGCTGGCTCTGTGGTAAGGGGTGAGTATCTGGCATCAGCCCCTCAGCAGAGAGGGCAGGACTGAGTGTAGCAAGCAGCTCACAGAAAATGCATCAACCCATTGAAATGTCACCAGAATTGAATTGAAATATCACCAAAGAAGCTCATGGGGGAGAAATTGCCATGTACTTTAAAAAATAATTATTATTTAATCCAACTAAAGCATGTACATAATCGAATCAAAGGTACTAGCAATCCTTGTTCCATCTTTCCTCACCCCATCCTCCACCCCAGGAGCAACAACTTTCCATTCCATTCTGTTCCTTCTCGAATTTTCCTCTATATTTCCAAATAATTTGCATATACTGTTATTTCTCAATTTATTAATTTTAGTCATTTTTATCAACTTCTGTTATGATACTGGAGGGTTTTTCTGGCCTAACTACCCCAGTTTGCCTTGACCCATCCCCTCAATTTAGATACTATCAGTTAAAAAAAAATTAATAGTCTTTTTTTTTTTTTAAGACAGGGTCTCGCTCCATTTCCTAGGCTGAAGTACAGTGGCACAATCACGGCTCACTGCAGCTTCAACCTCCTGGGCTCGAGTGATCCTCCCACCTCAGCCTCCCAAGTAGCTAGGACTAAAGACACACTCCACCACACTCAGCTAATTTTTAAAACTTTGTAGAGAAGGGGTCTCACTTTGTTGCCCAATTTGTTCTGGAACTCCTGGTCTCAAGCAATCCTCACACCTAGGCCTCCCAAAGCACTAGGATTACAGGCATGACCCACCACGCCTGGCCCCTAATAGAGTCTTTCTATTATTATAGCTTCATATGCTCTCTGTTGATCCATGTGGCAAACTATGACTGCATTTCCTTTCGTGTACAACTCTAAGTATTTTCTGGGATTAATAACTGTCTCATGTAATTGCTTAGTTTTCTAGAGATGTTCTCTGATTTTTTTCCAAATGCTTTCCAGTGCCTCGTGATGGTTTCCCCAAATGCTCACACACATTAAATAACCTCACTCGCCCATGTCTCCACCCAAACACTGCCACTGAGAGCCATGTGTCCTCCTGCTCTGCAATATACCAGTTTAGCTTTAAACCCAGCACATGGCTAGTGTCCTAAAATATCCCAACCTCTTTCCAGCATGGGGTCTTGTCTCCTGGTTTCCTTGTCTTCCTCCCTTCTTGGTTTACTATTTTGTGTTGCTAAAATATATTCTCTAGTAGCTCCTGCAGAGACATGCACATGAGAGATATATTTTTCGTCCTTGCACGTTTAACCACCTGTTAACTTTGCCCTCGTCACTCTGCCTGAGTGAGTGCTCTCTGCACTGCACCCTCCTCAGAAATTTACCATTGCTCCACTTCCCCCGCAGTATTAGCCCTAAGGAACCTGCCGCCTTTGAACTGTCAGGTGTGGCCTGTTCTCCTCTGTGGAAACTTTTAGCCTAGTGCTGACCAAAGCCAATCACAATTTTCTTTCTTTTTTTTTTTAACTTAAAATTTGTCTTTAATTTCCACGTTTCCCCAACTTATTTTTTCTTTGGGTGTGTGTGTGAAGTAGGGGTCTCACTCTGTCACCCAGGCTGGAGTGCGGTGATGCAATCACGGCTCACTGCAGCCTCCACCTCCCGGGTTCAAGTGATCCTCCCACCTCAGTCTCCTGGGTAGTGGGGACTGCAGGTGCATGCCATCACATCTAGCTAATTAAAAAAGAATTTTTGTTGTTGTTGCCCAGGCTGGTCTGAAATTCCTGGGCTCAAGTGATCCTTTCCGATCAGTCTCTCAAAGTGCTGGGATTACAGGCGTGAGCCACCACACCCGTCCTCAATTTTTCTTTTTTTCTTTTTTTTAGACGGAGTCTCACTCTGTCACCCAGGCTGAAGTGCAATGGTGCAATCCCGGCTCACTGCAAACTCTGCCTCCCAGGTTCATGCCATTCTCCTGCCTCAGCCTCCCAAGTAGCTGGGACTATAGGCGCCTGCCACCACACCCAGCTAATTCTTTGTATTTTTTAGTAGAGAAGGTGTTTCACTGTGTTAGCCAGGATGGTCTCGATCTCCTGACCTCGTGATCCGCCTGCCTCAGCCTCCCAAAGTGCTGGGATTACAGGCATGAGCCACTGCGCCAGGCCCCGTCCTCAATTTTCTTTTTTTTTTTTTTTTTTTTTTTTGAGACGGAGTCTTGCTCTGCCGCCCAGGCTGGAGTACAGTGGCCGGATCTCAGCTCACTGCAAGCTCCGCCTCCCGGGTTCCCGCCATTCTCCTGCCTCAGCCTCCCGAGTAGCTGGGACTACAGGCGCCTGCCACCTCGCCCGGCTAGTTTTTTGTATTTTTAGTAGAGACGGGGTTTCACCGTGTTAGCCAGGATGGTCTCGATCTCCTGACCTCGTGATCCGCCCATCTCGGCCTCCCAAAGTGCTGGGATTACAGGCTTGAGCCACCGCGCCCGGCCCAATTTTCTAATAGACATAATTTAAATGGTAAAAAGAAAGAAGTGGAATTAGTTTTAATAATGCATTTTATTTAATCCAGTATATCAAAAAATGCTATCATTTCAAGCTGGTTTTCGGCGAGACATTTTACTACGCCTTGTTATCGTGAGTGTATTTTACAGCTGATGCATGCCTGTGTAGTTCTAGAGCCTTCTGTCCATCCCTGGTGCTCTGGGGTCCCCACAGTGGTCCTCGTTGGCATTTAATCTCTGTGCTTGTGCTGTGTCCCTCCAGAATCTTTCCAGAATCACGCCTCCTATGCCGTCATTGCTAAAGTCCCCCTCTGGGACGAGAGCTCCTCCTGGTGAGGCCACGGCTTCTGAACACCATGGGCATTTGGGGTTCCCGCACACCTTGTTGCACCTAAAGCCGCAAGAGTCCTAGTGCTCAAGTGCTCAAGCGCAGAGGAGGGACTTAAGGACTGCAGCCAGCCAACCTTCCCAGCAGGTGTCGGTCACTCCGGGTCATGTCACTGCCGAGGATTTCTGTTCCCCAGGGCATGGCCTGAGATTCTTGGAATCCTGCAGGATTTCTTAGGGTTTCAACATTTCCTGCTAAAGAACCAACAATTCCTGGAAGGGGCGACACTTCAGCCTTTATTGAGCAATGTGCAGAAAGAAAACTCGTAGGCCGGGCGCAGTGGCGCATGCCTGTAATCCCAGCACTTTGGGAGGCCTAGGCGGGAGGACTGCTTGAGCCCTTAGAGTATGAGACCAGCGTGGGCAACATAGTGAGACCCTGTCTCTACAAAAAATAAATAAATAAGAAGACTGGCTTACAGCCAGCAGAGACAAGACCTTGCCTCACTGGGCCTCAGGTGTGGGGAACTGGGCTCAAGCAGGGAGAGGGATTAGAGAGACAGAGGGTGAGGAGGGAGGAATACAGGGCACACCTTGTCTCTTTCCCATGTCGCTGAAGACATCAAGGACTCTCTCTCTCTCTCTTTCTGTCTCTCTCTCTCTCCTCACACCCCTCCTTCCCTTCATCCCCCTCTCCCACCAATGTCTCTCTCCTCTAGGTTCCCAGGAGGCTTAAGGAGAATATAATCCCTTTACGTCCACTTAGGAGGCAAAAGATTCCTCCCTCATATTTGTCATCTTAAAACAACAGCCAAGAGCATGCCCTCTGTGCATCTGTCAAATAGCGTCTGCCATCAGCTGGACACTTCCACACCCTTCTACAAGAATGACCTCATTGACTCCCCATAACAAGCCTAAAGAAGACATTGTTTCTGTCCCTATTTTACAGATGAGGAAACTGAGGCCCAGGGACGGTCAGGGGGTAGCCCAGGTGTGTCCCTGGGGGTGGCTCCAAACTTCATGCTCTCACCGTGAGTGGCAGCTTCCTGTCTCTGTGGGGTGCCTGCACAATTGGAGGCAGAGTCAGACATGTTTGGGTGTTTTGCCATGAAATGGTTTACTCTGAAAATAAAGCCTGTGGGTGTTGGAGTGAATTTTGCAGAGTGGATTTAAATCCAGACTTTTGCTGAGTGGATTTAAACCAGAGATTGAGAGCAAGTTCTTAGTTCTAAATGATCCTGCCAGCTTCCATCCTGACCAGAAATGAAAGGCTGGTGCTGAGACCAGCCCGTAGCCCCCTGCCGCAATCACCCTGAGTCTGGTTCCCTTCACTCACCCCCGCCCTGCCAGGAACCCCAGGGAAAGTCAGCCAAAGGCAGGAGAACATATCTAACCTCTGTCTGGTAACACCTTCGAATGTGAAACTCCCACTTAACTATGTTGCCATTACATTTTAGTCCATCCTGTTTTTCAACTGTGAACACATTTTATGTTTTCCTTCCTGCCTTATTCAACTTTCCTGCTTTCAGGGTTTGAATTTCAAACCCCTGCAAGTTTTTTGCTAGGTGTCAGTAAGCTCATAATTAATGAGATCTAAGGAATTCGGACTCCACTAATTTACATTAGGGGATGGTTTTGACAGAAGCTGGCAATATCGAACCTTTGCTGCATGAAGAAAAGGCTTGCTAATCATTTCAATGGCGTAAACATGGCAGGTCATGGAGCCATGTGATTGTTTACATACACGTAAACAGTTCGTGCTGTTTTCTACTTGCTCTTTTGTATACAATATCTGCTCTTCAGTTTTCAGGACTCTCAGTGTAGCTACCTCATCCTTGGGTAACTTGAGTGTCCTTTTGCTTTTTGCTTTGCTGTTACATTTGCATTTGACCTGTCATTGTGTCCCAGAAAGCATCTTGTAGGCCACACCAATATGAGAATGGGTAAATATGTCCTGTTTTCATCTCTTAAAACCCTACGCGTCTGGCATTTCAGAAGCTGTGCGATGTTAGATCCTTTATGCAACAACCAACCCTAGGTGGAGAGACTGCTAAAACAGGAAAAAAGTTTTCTGAATCAAGGAGCAAAACCTTGCTGTGAATTTCCTAAAGATGACACAGACAAGATAAATACATACTCCCAACTTGGAAACAGGGACATTTGAGGCAAAGCCTCCAGTGCTAGGAATACATATTCCAGTCAGAGAAAAAGAACTGGTAATTGCCAATCTGTACATGAGCTGTGAGGGGAGTCCCCATGCAATGACACTGCAATTACCTTTGAACTAATTGGCAGGAAATAAATAAATACAGGAATGTGGCTTTAGAGTTTTAGTATAATGTTTCAATAACCATCTATGAATAAATAGCCGATTCAGGACAGGTGTTTTCAAAAGTGTATTAAAATATAGCTCTGATCAATTAATTGGCACAAATTCTCCTTCAACAAAGCTAATGAATTGTTTTTCATGCATTAGTAAATATTACATAACTAGAAATTGTGTTTTCCCTTACTGTGGTGCTGATATTGTTAGCATGCATCCAAAAATGTGACCTTGAATATTCCAGATATATTCTTGGATTCTAGCATAGTAATTAGTATCTCATTTTACTGGGTTGTTTTTTTTCCTCCAAGCTTCCCCCAAAAAGTGCTATACTAATTAGGAATTATTCTCATTTGTTCATTAAAGCAAGCCCTCAAAAGATATCCTTAAGATGACGATTTATTCACCTAAACCAGATTATTATATGTTCCCAGCTTAATAAAAGTACAATTGGGCCAGGCGCAGTGGCTCACACCTATAATCCCAACACTCTGAGAGGCTGAGGAGGGTGGATTGCTCAAGCCCAGGAGTTAGGGACCAGCCTGGGGAACATAGCAAAACCCCACCTCTACTAAAAATAAAAAAAATTAGCCAAGCATGGTAGAGCACCTGTAGTCCCAGCTACTCAGGAGACTGAGGTGGGAGGATTGCCTGAGTCCAGGAGCTGGAGACCAGCATGGGCAACATAGCAAGATCCCCATCTCTTCAAAAAAATTTAAAAATTGGGCCAGGCCCAGTGGCTCATGCCTGTAATCCCAGCACTTTGGGAGGCTGAGGTAGACAGATTACTTGAGGACAGGAGTTTGAGACTCCTCAAGGCTGCAGTGAGCTGTGATCGCACCACTGCATTCCAGCCTGGGTGACACAGCAAGACCCTGTCTCAAAACAAACAAACAAACAAACAAAACTATAATTGTTCTTTAAATATTTTATTTATTTATGTATTGAGACAGAGTCTTGCTCTGTCACCCAGGCTGGAGTGCAGTGGTGCAATCACAGCTCACTGCAGCCTCGACCTCCCAGGACCAAGAGATCCTCCACCTCAGCCTCCTGTATAGGTAAGACTACAGCCATGTGCCACCACACTCAGCTAATTATTTATTTATTTATTTATTTGTAGATACGGGGTCTTGCTATGTTGCCCATGCTGTTCTCGAACTCCTGGGCTCAAGCAATCCTCCTGCTTCAGCCTCCCAAAGCGTTGGTATTACAGGTATGAGCCATCACACCCAGTCATTCTCTATTTTTCTGAATTTTTTTATTGTGGTAAAATATATATAACATAAGAATTGCCCTTTTGGCCATTTCTAAATGTTCAGTTCATGATGTTAATCACATTCATGATGTTGTACAATTATCACCACCATCTGTCTCCAGAACTTTCTCCCTTTCCCAAACTGAAACTCTGTCCCCGTGAAGCAATAACTCCTCATGCCTTCCTCCCCCCAGCCTCTGGTAACCTCTAACGCATTTTCTGTCTCTGATTCTGCCCATTCTAGATATTTCATAGAAGTGCAATCTTACACTATCTGTCCTTTTGGTCTGGCTTATTTCACCTAACCCAATACTTTCAAAGTTCATCCATGTTGCAATATGACTCAGAACTTCATTCTTTTTTAAGGTTGAATAATATTCCATTGTATGGATGTGCCACCTTTTGTTTATCCATTCACTTGGGCTGCCTCTACCTTTTGGCTATGGTAAACGACCCTGCAATGAACACTGGTGTGTAAGTATGTGTTTGGGTTCTTGTGTTCAATTCTTGCAGTGTATACTTCAAAGACGAATTGCTGGATCACTTGGTAATTCTATGTTTAACGCCTTGAGGAACTGCCCAGCTCTTTCAGCAGCTGCTGCACTGTGCTACATAGCAATTGACCACGTGCGAATGTTCCGATTTCTCCACATCCTCACCAACACTTGTTATTTTCTGTTGGTTGTTTGGTTGGTTGTTTAATTTTAGCCATCCTAGTAGCAGTGAGCAACACTCACTCTTGATAGAAAAACACACTGAAGGCCTAATTTGGGTGCTGCAGAGAACAGGGGGACTGGGTGATTAGGAAGCAAAAGAAGCGTCTGAGAAGGAGGAGTAGAGAAGTGAGGGGTGGGAAGAAAAATGACATGGGACAGGGATCATAAGCTGTGTACTGGGTTTATGTTATCATTAGCCTTTCCAGAATATGGAGGCCTGGCCTATATCCCTCAACCAGGGCCTATACACCAACAGGAAGAAATGCACATGTGGATCTCTTTCACCTTACAATGATCTGAGTAGAGCAAGATAACTCAGAGGGAAAAAGGCTATTTTCTGCTTAACTGACATTACTATCTGATGAGCCCTAGTCTCTGAGCAACACAGGGGGCCGTAAATTCACTGGGAATACTGTTCCTACAATCTTGTTCAACCTGTAGCCAGAAACATCCAATGTAAAAAAAAAAAAAAATTGGAGTAGTATACTGCATAGCATGTTGTGTATCAGATGTAGTCACCATCGAGGATATTTACCTAGTGGTCTTTTTCCTTTGTTACTACAATAGACAATTAAATGATAAACAATTTTATATCTTTAAGACATATAAATAGAAAAAAATTTAAGGGGATTTGGGTTTTTCATTATCTTTGTGTGTCTATGATAAAAAACACATAACTGGGCCAGGCATAGTGGCTCATGCCTATATTTCCAGCACTTTGAGAGGCCGATCTGGGAAGATGACTTGAGCTCAGGAGTTAGAGACAAGCCTAGGCAACATAGGGAGACCCCATCTCTACAAAACAACTTAAAAATTAGCTGAGCATGATGATGCATGCTTGTAGTCCCAGCTACTTGGGAGCCTGAGGTGGGAGGATTGCTTGAGTCCAGGAGTTCAAGACCAGGGCAACATGGCAAAACTCCATCTTTACAAAAACTACAAAATTAGTCAGGTATGGTGGCACAGGCCTGTAATCTAAGCTACTCAGGAGGCTAAGGTGAGAGGATCGCTTGAGCCCAGGAGGCTGAGGCTGCAGTGAGCTGTGATCGTGCCACTGCTCTCTAGCCTGGACAGAACAAGACCCTGTCTTAAACAAACAAAAGTCACCCAGGGGGTAAATATCAGAGCCTGATCTTTAAAAAAAATATATTGTGTGGTTGAAATGTTAAAAACCAACCACACCAAGTGTTGGTGAGGATGTGGGGAAACTGGAAATCTCATACACAGTTAGTACAAATGTAAAATGATACAACCATTTTTTTTTATCACTTCACAAAGTTTGTTTCTGAAAGAGTTAAACATATATCTATAATAGGATTCAGCCTTTCCAGTTCTAGATACTTATCCAAGAGAAATAGCATAGTTCCATATAAAAACTGATAAGCAAATACTCATAGCAGTTCTATTTGTAATAGCTAAAAACTGTAAAAACCATAAACAATCCAAATGTCCATCAGTAGATGAATAGAGAAAGAAACCATAATGCAACATACAATGGAATACTACTCAGCAATAAAAAGGAATCAATGACTGATACATGAAACAGCATGAATGAATCTCAAAATTATCACCCTTAGTGAAAGAAAAAATCCAGACAAAAAAGAATACAGACTGTCTAACTCCATTCGTATAAACTCAAGATAATGTGGCAGGAAGCAGACCAGTGGTTACTTGGGAAGAGAAGAATGGAGAAGGGCTGGAGGGAGGAGTTACAAAGGGTTTGAGGAAATGTTTAGAAGTGATGAGAACAGTAATGGACAGAATCATGGTCCCCCAAAGACTTCCATGTCCTAATCCCCAGAACCTGTGAATATGTTACTTTACATGGCAAAGGGGAGTTAAGTATGTAGATGGAATAAGGTTGCTAGCCAGCTGACTTTAAGATTATCTTAAATTATCTGGCTGGGCCAATGTAATGACAAAAGTCCTTAAAAATGGAAGAGGGAGGCAGAAGCATTCAGAGTTAGAAGGAAGTATGACTACGGAAGAATGGTGTCTTGGTCAATATTGAGTTACTGTAACAGAATACCTGAGGCTAGGTAGTTTATAAAGAAAAGAGTTTTATTTGGCTCATGATTCTGTGGCTGGAAATTCCAAAATTGGGCAACTGCATCTGGTGAGGGCCTCAGTCTGCTTCCACTCATGGTGGAAAACAGAAAGAGAGTGGGTGTGTGCAAAGAGACCTCATAGTGAGAAAGGAAGCAGGAGAGAAACCAAGGAAGCCAGACTCTCTTTAACAACCTGCTCTCTCGGAGATGGAGACCATCCTGGCTAACACAGTGAAACCCTGTCTCTACTAAAAAATACATAAAACTAGCCGGGCGAGGTGGCGGGCGCCTGTAGTCCCAGCTACTCGGGAGGCTGAGGCAGGAGAATGGCGTGAACCCAGGAGGCGGAGCTTGCAGTGAGCTGAGATCCAGCCACCGCACTCCAGCCTGGGCGACAGAGCGAGACTCCATCTCAAAAACAAAACAAAACAAAACAAAACAACAACAAAAAAAAAACCTGCTCTCAGGAACTAATCCATTCCAGTGAGAGCAAGAACTCACTCACCCCTGAGGGACAGCATTAATCTAATCTATTTATGAGGGATCTTCCCCCATGACCTAAACACCTCCCACTAGCCCCCACCTCCCACACAGCCACACTGAAGATCAACTCACAACATAAGTTTTGGGCTGGGACAAAGCATGTGCAAACCATAGCAAATGGTCAGAGAGATGCAACCCTGCTGGTTTTGAAGATGGAGGAAGGGGCCATGAGCCAAGGAATACAAGAAACCTCTCGCAGCTGGAAAAGGCAAGGAAATAGATTCTCCCCTGGAGTCTCCAGAAAGGAGTACAGCCCTTCTGATATCTTGATTTTGGCCCTCCAAGACCCCTTACAGACTTCTGACCTTCAGAATTGTAAGATGATAAAATTGTGTCATTTCAGCTGGGTGTGGTGGGACGCACATGTAATCCTAGCTACTTGGGAGGCTTGCTTAAGGCCAGGAGTTTAAGACCAACCTGGACAACATATCAAGACTATCTCTTAAAAAATAAAGACAATAGGCCGGGTGTGGTGGCTTACGCCTGTAATCCCAGCACTTTGGGAGGCCAAGGTGGGCAGATGACTTGAGGTCAGGAGTTGGAGACCAGCCTAGCCAACATAGTGAAACCCCATCTCTACTAAAAAAACAAAAATTAGAAGGGCGTGGTGGTGGGCACCTGTAATCCCAGCTACTTGGGAGGCTGAGGCAGGAGAATTGGTTGGACCTGGGAGGCAGAGGTTGCAGTGAGCCGAGATCGCACCACTACACTGTAGCCTGGGCGACAAAGTGAGACTCTGTCTAAATAAATAAACAAATATAAAAATAAAAAATAAAAACAATTAACCAAACATGGTGGTGCATACCTGAGCCCAGGAATTTGAGGCTGTAGTGATTTCAGGGCGAGTGACAGAGCAAGGCTCTGTCTTAAAAAAATAATAATAAAATAAAATAAAATAAAATAATGTTGTTTTAAGCCACTAAGTTTGTGGTAATTTGTTATAGCAGTCATAGGGGACTTATACTGCTCCACTCATTATTTCTAATGTGGTGATGGTTTCACAGATATATACATATGGCAAAACTTATCAAATTATAATTGTCCATATGCACGGTTTATTTTATGTCAATGGATATCTCATTAAAGCTGTTTTATTTTTATTTTTTTTTGAGACAGAGTCTCATTCTGTCACCCAGGCTGAAGTACAGTGGCACGATCTCGGCTCACTCAGCTCACCTCCACCTCCCGGGTTCGGAGGTTCGGCTCATTGCAACCTCAGCGTCCGGAGTAACTAGGATTACAGGCATGTGCAACCACTCCCAGCTGATTTTTGTATTTTTAGTAGTGACGGGGTTTCACCCTGTTGGCCAGGCTGGTCTCAAACTCCTGGCCTCAAGAGATCCGCCTGCCTTGGCCTCACAAAGTGTTGGGATTACAGGTGTAAGCCATCAAGCCTGGTCTCAATAAAACTGTTTAAAAAACATTTTTTGTGGCCAGGTGCGGTGGTTCATGCCTGTAATCCCAGCACTTTGGGAGGCCGAGGCGGGTGGATTACCTGTGGTCAGGAATTCGAGACCAGCCTGGTGGTCTCCAACATGGTGAAACCCTGTCTCTATTTAAAATACAAAAAAACTTAGATAGGCGTGGTGGTGACGCCTGTAATCCCAGCTACTTGGGAGGCTGAGGCAGGAGAATCACTTGAACCGGAGAGGCAGAAGTTGCAGTGAGCCAAGATTGTGCCACTGCACGCCAGCCTGGCCAACAGTCTCACTCTGTCACCCAGGCTGGAGTGTGGTGGCGTGATCTCAGCTGGGACTACAGGCACGTGCCACCATGCATGGCTAATTTTGTCTCAAAAAAAAAAAAAAAAAACCAAAAAAACACTTTTTGCAAAACAGATCTTTATGATTTCTTTTTTCAATTATCACATGCAGAAATACATAGGAAAATAACCCATGTCAATTCAATGGACATTATGAACAGCATGCATTACATATCACTATATCTCTCATAAGTCTATAAGCTTTACTGTCACTTGTACCTGAGGGATATTATAGGCTGGCTCGATATGTTTGACATTGGATTACTTATAAGAAATTAATCCAGCTTAATAACATAAATATTTATCTGTAATTTTTCTCTCTTCTTTGGTATTAAAATAACTAAGTTATCAAATTATATCACAAACTGAACTAAAAATTATCATAAAGATTATAACTAAAGCCAAAGATTATCAACCACACTAAAAATCTAAGTGCACTTACAGTATAAACAAGAGCTCTTCACAGTGAAAGAATTATTTCAGTGTGCACTCATGTTCATTATAGATATACTTCATTAGAGTACAGTGGAGGTCTACCTATAATAAATTGTTAGCTGTGTAAATACAGCCTTTGAATTAAGAGTCAAAGAAGTAGGCAGATCCCAATGTGTACTCAGGTGGGATTCAGTCCTGGTGTATCAGGTAGGGTCCCTGCAGGAAGCAGATGGCATACCACAGATGGGTTGAGAAAAGACAGTTAAATGCAGAAGCTATTTACAGAGAAAGGTGGATGGAGTTAAGGGAACCCAACTAGAAGCTGGAGGGGAAGGGAGCTAGGTGTGGAAGACTGTACTGTTTGTTCTCGATTGACCTATTCCTCCCAGCCAACGTCATGTGCTCCTGTAGGCAGAATATACTTCCTTGCCCCTTTGACCTTGAGCTTAGCCATATGACTTGCTTTGGTCAATGGAATGCGAGCAGATGTGACAAACACCACTTCTAAGCAGAACTTGAAATGCACTGGTGTGGTTGGCATGCACTTGAGTGTCTGCTTTTGGCCTTGAGAAGAGCAGGTGCCAGATAGGATCTGGCTCCAGGTACGGGAAGAGTGCATGGAACTGAGCCAAGTCCAGTCTGTTAGAACTCAGCAAAGGCAAAGCTGATGCACAGCCTCAATGCCTTATGAACAAGAACTAAATGTTTCCTGTAGGAGCAAAAGCTCACCAGATAAACTGGATGGTACAGCCTGCAGGGACCAGCCTCCATGACACACAGCAGGGCAAAGAAGAGCTGAGAATGGATGTGGGAGCAAACTGAGAAGAGCCATGCAGGAGAACATGGAGGGAGAAATGCAGGGAGATTCATTTCCACGAAGGGCTGAGGACAACAGACTTCAAGCTGTGTGGCTAAGAGGCAACCACTACAAGCTGAATGAGGGGAAAGGAGTGAAGAGAGGGCTCCGAACAGAGAGAGCATCATGCTGACACTCGAATTTGTCTCCTAACCAGGTTTTTCACTGGATCCATATTCTGGTGCCATAAGGAAAGGAGAAACAACAGGGGATCACATGAAGGACTCAGAAATATTCTGGGATACATTGCCAAGCTGGGGCAACGTGGTCCCCTTCTAGCAGGCCACACATACAAGACCACCCTCAGCTTTGACTTGTGAGGGCTTGCAGTATAGCTGGGGTAGTGCCCAAGGAGGCGGACAGAACAGTGGTGCCCTGCATGTTACAGTGGTGCCCCCAGGAGGTCTGTCCTTACAAGCCTGAGGACATTCCTCAACCCCTCTGTGAATTTCTTAAAGTCAGGAACCCACCCTCCCACTCTGCATATATGCGTAGTGCACACTTTAAGAAATATGCACCAGTAAATACTTACAGCTGTGTATGTGTGTGCAAGTGGCTCCTCCCCCAAGAGATTCAATAAATACATGAAATACGGGGGGTGGGAATGGAGGATGACTGGGACCTTTTCCAGGCAAAGCCATTTACCTATCACCTTGTTGGAGTCTCTGCAGTTTATGCAGGACAGTGGCAAGAAAATAGATTTTCTCATTTGTCTTGGTGGCAGTCTGACCTCATCTTTGTTTTTTCTTTGAGATAAAATCTTACCGAGAAATTTGATTTTCTAACATTTTAAATTAGGATCCTATATGGGAGAAATACAGAGTCTTAAACGGGAGGAGCTAGACTAACACACAGAGTAAGGGAAGGCTTTGCTGGCGAAGAAATATACACATAGATAGGTAGATAGATGATCGATAGATAATCGACAGAGAGAGACAGAAACAGACACACACAGAGAGATAGAGAGAGAGAGAGAAAGAGAGGTGGTCTTGTTCGATTGCCCAGGCTGCAGTGAAGTGGTGCAATCATAACTCACGGCAGCTTTGAACTCCTAGGTTGAAGCAATCCTCTCACCTTGGCCTCCCGAATAGCTGGGACTATAGGTGCATGTCACCACACCTGGCTAATTTTCTTTTTTTAGAGATAGGATCTTGCTATGTTGCCCAGACTGGTCTCAAACTCCTGGGCTCAAGTGATCCTGCTGCCTGGGCCTCTCAAATTGCTGGAATTACAGGCATGAACCACCACGCCCAGCCAGGGGAAGCAATAGCAAAGGTGAGATTTAACAGGTTGACACAAGCAAACAGAGCACGCGAAAAGCATTGTAGGCAGGAGGAAACAAGTATATGTAATTCCTGAGAGAAGATGGAGAAAGGTTCCCAGCCTCAGAGGGTAAAGGGATTCAGGAAAAACGTCCTGTGAGGCCATTTTGTCATGTCCCACGTGGACTGCACCCACCAAGAAGTGAGGGAAAAAGCAGGCACTGCCCTCAAAATCAGAGAATCCTGCAGAACCTGATGACACACTCTGAGCTTTAAAAGCAAGTGTATCCTGGGTCCCACCCCCAGCAACATAAATTTGATTCTTTGTCCTGGGATGGGGCCTGGGCTTTGGGGATTTTTTTTTTTTTTTTTTTTTTTTTTTGCTCTTGTTGCCCAGGCTGGAGTGCAATGGCGCGCTCTCGGCTCACTGCAACCCCTGCTTCCCGGGTTCAAACAATTCTCCTGCCTTAGCCTCCTGAGTAGCTGGGATTACAGGCATGCGCCACCACACCCGACTAATTTTGTATTTTTAGTAGAGACAGGTTTCACCGTGTTGGTCAGACTGTGTCTCGAACTCCTGACCTCAGATGATCTGCCTGCCTCGGCCTCCCAAAGTGCTGGGATTACAGGCACGAGCCACTGCACCTGGCTGGGCTTTTGGGATTTTTAATCCCAACACTTTGGGAGGCAGAGATGGATGGATCGGTTGAACCCAACAGTTCAAGACCAGCCTGGTCAACATGGTGGCACTCCATCTCTACAAAAAATACAAAAATTAGCCTGGTGCAGTGGCACAGGCCTGTAGCCCCAGCTACCCAGGAGGTGAGGTTGCAGTGAGTCGAGATCGTGCCACTGCCTGGACAACAGAGCGAGACTCTGTCTCAAAAAAAATAAAAATAAATAAAGCCATGGTTCTCAAACTTCAGCATGCATCAGTAGCACCTGGAGGGCTTGTTACACTATGAATGGTGGGGACCCACTCGCAGAATTCCTGATTCAGGAGGTGTGAGGTGGGGCTCAATAATGTACAGTTCTAACAGTTTCTCAGGTGCTGCTAGGGCTGCTGATCCCAGGACCACACTGTGAGAGCCATTCAAAGAATCGAGGCAGGAGATGTTTGAGAAAGATCCAGCTGTAGGAGTCATGGGGCAGGGCCTACAGGTAGATAAAAGGTGATAATTCCGGGAAACTTGCAGGATTAGGGGTAAGGAGGGCAGGGTCAGGGAAGAATTCAATATGGCGCTAGAGGGTAGGCATCCCTGGAGTGTGTATACCCTAGCAACTGGAAGCCATTCTTGGTAGGGTAAGGTGGCTCATGTCTGTCATCCCAGTGCTTTGGGGGGCTGAGGCGGGAGGATTGCTCAAGCCCAGGAGTTTGAGGCTGCAGTGAGTTATGATTGCACCCTGCCCTCCAGTTTCAGTGACAGGAAGGAAGGAAGGGAGGGAAGAAGAGGAAGGGAAGACAGGAGGGGTGGGTCATTTTTGCCAGAAGTCCAAGCAAGTAGCCAGGAACAGAGACACCCTTCTGAAAGAAGATCCATCCCTGGGCTGTGTCCCCATCCCTGGAGGCCAGAGACAAGCCTGTCCCTGAGAGACAAGGACAAAGAGAACCCTGCATGGATCCAGTCATTGGGCAGGGGCAGAAGAAGGGGACGAGGCATCAGGAAGAAGGAGAGGCAGAGTTGGTAGAACCCCGCTGGCAGGCAGATGTTGGGGCCAGCAGGAAAGGAGCTGTAAAGTTTGGAGTCCCCAAAACTCATTGAGGGGAAGTCCAATCACCATCCATTGAGACTTTGATTAGGGGCTCAGGAGTCAGTATAATTAATCCATGTGCCTCTCCTCTTCCAGTCTAGGTGGTCTAGATTTGATAACACTGCTGGGGGAGAGGATGCAAAGGGGGCAATGTGGAGGTGAAAGCGATGTGGTGGGAGGAATCTGGAAAGAGTGTGTGGGCAGAATGCTAATACAGCCCAAAGGTGCTCACCCCCGGTATACATGCCTCATATAATCCCCTCCACTTGAGTGTAGGCAGGACCCGTGAACATTATGAGATGCCATTCCCATCATTAGAGGACTGATTGGTTGTGTTTGAGTCAACCAAACGGGAGATTATCCTGGGTGAATCTGACCTAATCAGGTGAGCCCTTAAAAAACACAGAGACTCTTCCGCTGGCTTCAGAGATGAAGCAAACAGCCATCGTGTGAACTGCCTGTGGAAAGGAACAGCCTCTAGGAGTGGAGGGGTCGCAGCCCTTCAACCACAAAAAACTGAATTCTGCCAAAATTTGATGAGCTGGAAAAAGAACTCCAAGCCTGGGATGAGATCTCAGACCCAACTGACACCTTGATTTCATCCTGGTGAACCCTGAGCAGAGGATCTGGTTGTGCTGTGCCCAGAATTCTGACCAAGGTAAAGTATAAGATAGTAAATGTGTGAAGCTTCTAAGTTCATATATAAGATATATTATATATCATAGTCATACGTATATGATTTATTATTCGTTATAAGGAATTGGCTTATGTGATTATAGAGGCTGAGAAATCTCCCAAGAACTGCAGTTGGCAAGATGGACACCCAGGAGAGCCAACAGTGTAAGTTCCAGGTGAGTCCAAAGTCCTGAGAACCAGGAGAACCATTGGCGTTAAGTTCCAGTTGGAAAGTCAGCAGGGTGCTGATGTTTCAGCTCAATTCCTAAGGCAGGAAGACTGATGTCAGCTCAAGCAGTCAGGCAGCAGGAGCTCCCTCTTACTCAGCCTTTGTGTTCTATTTAAGGCTTCAACTGATTGGACAAGGCCCACCTGTACTGGGAGGGTAATCTGCTTCACTCAGTGTACAATGCAAATGTGATCTCATCCAAAATCACCCTCACACACACCCAGAACGTCTGACAAAATGTCTGGGCACTCTGTGGCTCAGTCAAATGGACAAATAACATTAACTGTCACACCAGTCCACCAAGGAAAACTTCCTCAGTCTGTCACCATTTTAATATATTTTTACAAACTTTTATTTATTTATTTATTTATTTATTTATTTATTTATTTATTTATTTATTTTGAGATGGAGTTTCACTCTTGTTGCCCAGGCTGGAGTGTAATCAGACTATAACGAGTGCAGTAACAGGTGGGCAGAGGGGCCTGGGGGCTCTCAGAGCAGGGACCCTGCCCTTCCTAGGAATAAGGAGCTGCTGTGCTTCCCCGATCTCAGGGAGCACAGGAGGCCCCAGAAGTCTGGGGTTGGAATTCAGGTGCCTGAAAACCTTGCAGTGAACTTCATAACTCTTAAAATAAAACAGCCACCTCATTATGCTAGAAAGTACTATTAAAGGCCTTCCTCCAGGACATTGAGTTCTCTTTGGCCAATCCTCGCTTCATTGAAGTCACACAAATAACTACAAAGTGTCTGGGTGTGGTAGCTCATGCCTGTAATCCCAGCACTTTGTGGGGTGGAGGTAGGCAGATGGTTTGCGGCCAGGAGTATCTGGCCTTCAGTAACCTTCAACTGATTGGACAAGGCCTACTCACAATAGAGAGGGCAATCTGCTTCACTCACTCTACAGTGCAAATGTGAATCTAATCCAAGATCACCCTCTAGGCTGGGCGCAGTGGCTCATGCCTATAATCCCAGCACTTTGGGAGGCTGAGATGGGAGGATCCCTTGAGACTAGGAGTTCAAGATTAGCCTGAGCAACATGGTCTACAAAAATTAGCCAGGAGTGGTAGTGCATGCCTGTGGTTCCAGTTACTCAGGAGACTGAGATGGGAGAATCACTTGAGCCCAGGAGGTCGAGGCTGCAGTAAGCTCTGATCACACCACTGCACTCCAGCCTCTGAGTGACAGAGTGAGATCCTGTCTCAAAAAAATCAAAAAAGCCCCCAAAAAACTACAAAAGGAGTGTGACCCAACTGTTCTTTTCATGCTAGCAATTTTTTTCGGGGATGGGGGTATGCCAAAACTTTATTGAAAAAAAAGTGCAATGAGATTTGTCAGCAGCTTAAAAGAAAGAGGAAACTTAAGATACCTCCCCTCAAGCACAGGACCAAAGGCAGACTGGACTCTTTCTGGATATTGTAGTCAGACAGTGTGTGTCCATCTTCCACATGCTACAAATTTTTAAAAGTTTGTAAAAGGTTGGGCGCGGTGGCTCACGCCTGTAATCCCAGCACTTTGGAAGGCCGAGGTGGGCGGATCGCCTGAGGTCGGGAGTTCGAGACCAGCCTGACCAACATGGAGAAACCCTGTCTCTACCAAAAACACAAAATTAGCCGGGTGTGGTGGTGCATGCCTGTAATCCCAGCTACTCAGGAGGCTGAGGCAGGAGAATCACTTGAACCTGGGAGGCGGAGGTTGCAGGGGGCTGAATCATGCCACTGCACTCCAGCCTGGCAACAGAGCGAGACTCTGTCTCAAAAAAAAAAAAAAAAGAAATGCGGATACTTGGGTCTCCCTCACACCTGCTGAATCAGAAGCTCAATGATTGGGGCCCAGCCACCTGGGTTCCATAACCCCTCCGGAAGGTTCTGATGTGTGTGCAAGTCGGAGAGTTACTGCTCTAGCCTAACGGTTTGTATTTTGGGGCAATCAGCCCCTTCATAATTCCCAGGTCTCTTCCCCCCAATTTTTTGGTAGTTGTTTTATTCCGTATTTTGCACTGAATTCTGCAAAGTCATATAAGTAATGTTGTGCCTGCTTACATCTGTACTAATTGAGATCCATGTTTCAGTGAATCATCATAGCTTCAATGTGTTGAGCAAACACTGTATACCAAGCCTAGTATTGAATACAGAAATTATCTTGCCCTCAAATCCATCCTGTGAGAGAGGTAATGCTAGCCCCAGTTCTCAGAGGCAGAATCCGAACACAGCTGTGTAAGTGACGTGTGTATGTTCCCACAGCAGGTCATGCTACACTTGCAACTCAAAATCACCCTCACACAAACCCAGAACGTCTGACCAAATGTCTGGGCACCCCGTGGCCTAGTCAAGTGGATAAATAACATTAACCATCACACCAATCCACCAAGGGAAAGCATCCTCAGTCTGTCACCATTTTAATACATTTTTACAAACTTTTAAAAATTGCTAGGAGGTGGAAGATGGACACACCCTGTCTGATTACAATATCCAGAAAGAGTCCAGTCTGCCTTTGGTCCTATGCTTGAGGGGAGGTATCTAAGTTTCCTCTTTCTTTTAAACTGTTGACAAATCTCATTGAACTTTGTTTTCAATAAAGTTGTGGCATTCCCCCCGCCCCCCAACAAAAAGTTGCTAGCATGAAAGAACAGTTAGGACACATTCCCTTTGTATTTTTGGGAGGGGTCGTTTGTTTGTTTGAGACAGGATCTCACTCTCTCACCCAGGCTGGAGTGTCTTGCTTCAAAGTTGGTGTTTGTGACCCCAGACTAAATAGTCTTGGAACCTTAGACTCTGTCTTACAACAGGCACGAATCTCTTAGGGCATGCAAATATTTTGCAACAAAAAGCAGCTTGATGGAGCTAGCACAAAGTGCCACCAGTCAAGGTTGGAAGAGCAACAAATGGGTTCTTCTTGCTGAATTGTTTAACCACGAAATGTGTTTGTCCCGCAAGCTTATTTGCAAAGCGTACTCTTTTGTTCTGGGGGAAGACCCACGCCTCTTTAAGGAACAGAGCAGACCATGCCAAAAGCACTTCAAGGCCTTCCTTATCCGTGTCAATCTGGCACCCTGTGAAAGCTGCAGGGCCTTTCTACTTAGCTGCAAGTTCCCTGCTCCATCCAGCTGGCCGTGGAATCGGCTTTCTCCGTCTGCCTTCGTGTCACCCTCTCCCACCTGAACTCCCTCCCCAGAGCCTTCCAAGCCCAGCCTTCTCTTCCACTCTAGCCTCCATAGCATTTCAGGCACCCATTGACCATCTCTCTGACATTGGGTGTGGCACCATGATCATGTTTGGGGGTCCCTAAGCAAACCCTGACACATACATGGGCCATTCTGCCTCCTGCCTCCTAGTCCTCACTGAGACATTGTCACCCAATGCCTGAGCACTATGAAAATTGAGGGAAAGGGGAAGAACTGCATCCTCCTCCCCCTCAGAGGTCTCCACTGGGGACTGGCTGATTTCTTTAGGGCCTTAAAACATTCCCATTTGCAGAATGACCCTAATAAAATGGAGAAGTAAAGCTATAAATCCTTACCGTATTATTTTCAGAGCAAGAAAGATGGTTACAGATGGGCAGGAGATGGGTAGCGATGGATGAAATCAGTCGATGGATAGTAAGAATAGGTCCTGTAGAAATAAAACACAAGCATTTGTGTATTAATTACTGTATTAAGTCTGTTTAGACTGCTATGACAAAGTAGCATAGACGGGGTGGCTTAAACAACATCGATTTATTATCTGACAGTCCTGGAGGCTGGAAGTCCAAGATCAAGGTGTGGGCAGTGCTGGTTCCTACTGGGACCTCTCCTCGGCCTGTAGATGCTATCTTCTCCCTGCATCCTCACATGGTCATCCCTCTATGTGTGTCTGTGTCCTCATCTACTCTTCTTATAAGAATTCTAGTCATATTGGTTTAGGGTCCACCCTAGTGATTTCATTTTATCTTAATTGCCTCTTTGGAGATCCTATTTCCATATACATTCACATTCTGAAGTACCAGGGCTTAGGGCTTCAACATATGCATTTGTGGGGGGAGCAAAATTCAGTCCTTAACACTTGCCCATTGCTGAGTAACAAACTGCCACAAACGCAGTGGCTTAAAACAACACACATTTGTTATCTCAGAATCTCCATGGGTTGGGAATTTGAGCTCAGCTTAACTGTGCCTTCTGCTCAGGGTTTCACAAGGCTGTAGTCAATGTGTCAGCAGAACTGCATTCTCATCTAGAGGCTTGGATGGAAAAGAATCTACCATCAAGATCCCTCAGGCTGGGTGTGGTGACTCATGCCTGTAATCCCAACACTTTGGGAGGCTGAGGCAGGAGGATCCCTGGAGCCCATGAGTTTGAGACCAGCCTGGGCAACATAGTGAGACCCCCATCCCTAGAAAAAATTTAAAACTTTGAAAAATTAGCCAGGTATGGTGATGTGCACCTGTAATCCAAGCTACTCTGGAGGCTAAGGTGGGAGGATCACTTGGGCCCTGGAGGTTGAGGCTGCAGTAAGCTGTGATTGCACCACTGTACTCCTGCTTGGATAACAGAGTGAGACTCTGTCTCCAAAAAAAAAAAAAATGGTTTCATGACTCAGGGCACTGGCTTCTTGCAGGCTGCTGGCTGGGGGGCTGTCCTGGGGGGGCTGCCCTTGGTTCCTTGCCACATGGCTGCTTGCTTCTTCAAGAGTGTGCATCAGGGAACCTTGCCATTGGAGTGGCATCCCATCTCCTCTGCCATATTCTCCTGGTTAGAAGCAAAACAGGCCAGGCATGGTGGCTCACACCTGTAATCCCAGCACTTTGGGAGGCCAAGGTAGGTGGATCACTTGAGGTCAGGAGTTCGAGACCAGCCTGGCCAACATGGTGAAACCCTGTCTCTACTAAAAATGCAAAAAAATTAGCCAAGCGTGGTGGCACACGCCTTTAGTCCCAGCTACTTGGGAGGCTGAGGCAGGAGAATCTCTTGAACCCAGGAGGCAGAGGCTGCAGTGAGCAGAGATCACTCCACTGCACTCCAGCCTGGGTGAGACAGAGTGAGACTCTGTCAAAAAAAAAAAAAAGCAGCAGTAGCAGCAGCAAAACATAGGTCCTACCCACACTTAAGAGGCCAGAAGGCCAGAATCCCACAAAAGAACAAGGATCATGAAGACCCCCCTGCCCCCCGCCCTGCTGAAAGCAAAGTTTGTTCCACACACCTTGTGGGTAGGAGAAATGAGAGAAAAAATAGTAATAGAAAGCCAGCAGCACAGGGTAAATTTTACCCCTTCACAAGTTTGCTTGAGGTTGGGCCACATTCACTCACCCATCCCCAAGGTTATCTGTTGAGACCATCCACCCCAACAACCTGGAGCAGTCACTGTTTTGCAAGAGCTTTAGATGAAGACCGAAATGAAACAAGATCAAGGGAAAGATTGGTTTTAAGTATCACTTACTCATCTTCCTCCACCTGCAATTTTCAGCCCCAAAATAACTTGGAGGAAAAAAAAAAAATCTTGGGTTATTTACATTTGCTATTTTTAACCACTCTTCTGTTTAAAACATTTAATATCTTCTAAAGCCCCATTAGAGCCTATTTAACCTGTAGCAAGATATCGTATTTATTTTTGCAGCTATTTTCATCTGCTTAGGGAACTTTTTGTTTTCATCTGAGCTTTCAGAAGGAAGTTAAGCAAGGTCAACAGGCCTGGCTGACTTGTCAACTGGTTGTGCTGGGTTCTTAATCATAAAATGGAGCTAAATTCAGAGCAACTTATCATGCAACTCTTCTTATGTGGCTCAGTTTTTCCATTACTTGAAGTTCCCAAACATTAATAAACCTAAATGCACTATTTTTGGTGGGAATGAATGCATTATGCTTTTCAGAGTTGATGTTTTTTACATAACTAAATCATGTTGGCAAGAGGGAGGCGAAACCACCCTTTGTAGGGCATATATCAGTTGGATTTTTTCCTACTGATCTGGAGCTGTTGAAGCAGGGAATGGGGGAGGAGGAAGAAAGGGGAATTCGGCACAGGGAAAATACACCCACAGATTCTGTTCACCATTTTTACTTGATACTTTTTGTGCTACAGGTTGCTTTTGCAACCACTAAGCAAACATTTTCAAGAGGCTTTAATGAAAAAGCTGTGTTTGGAAGAAAGCAAAATGACTCTACAAGACTCTAACAGAAAATACACTTGTAATTCTTTGAGCTGTAGTTAGGATAAACATTTGATCCTAGAGACAATCTAGTCACGTGAAACCAAAAGCCTGTAATCCCAACTACTAGGGAGGCTGAGGCAGGAGTATCACTTGAACCCGGGAGGCAGAGGTTGCAGTGAGCCGAGATTGTGCCACTGCACTCCAGCTTGGGCGAGAGAGCAAGACTCCGTCTCAAAAATAAGTAAATAAATAAATAAATAAAATAAAATAAAGACAAAAATCCAATCTAGCCCAAGGCCAGTGTAGTAGACACTGCAACGGAATATAAAATGAGTGATTGAAACTCAACAAGAACCATTCAGGAGACCCATGAGCTGGAATATTGTGTTTTACCCTCTTCCTTCTCTTCCCCACCCCACCACACCTTTGCCCTCCAAGGGTTATTTTTGCTGCACGTTACTTTATTCCTTTTCAACCAGCTTTGGCACAAAAATGTAGTGTTTAAGTGTTTAATATTACATTATTCACATTTCCCTCTTGATGTGTTCTAATTCCACCCTTCAATGTTGGACAAAGACATACAAATTGTATTTCTACACTTTGATCTTGCTTGACAGGTTCTTGTAGCTAACAGCCACTGACCAGAATTTCTGTAGATGGTAGAATCTATAGATCGATACAGGTTTTGATATGTTCCAAATCTGGTATTGCTTATCCTTTTTCTATGAGCTAAGCTGTTATCATTTACTGCCTCTATGAAGGAAGAAAACAGTTATTTGCCCAATGAAGCCTAAGCAATCAACATCCTGGTTTCAATATAGATGGCTGAGGAATCAATGCTGGGAAATATGTGAGGAGACTGAACCTACACTAATATGTATATTTGCAGTAGGTTCTGATTGCAGGTGTTTCTTTTTGCTACTTCTGAAATAAAAACTTGGCCAAACATCAAGTAGAAGGGTCTTTTGTGCTTCTGCAGTCCCGTGGAAAAATGGTTTCTGGTTACTTTTTCATGTATTAAATTAATCTTATTTTGAAAAAAGTTTTACAAAAGCTTTTCCTGTGTTTTTAGTTGAGATGAAATTCACATAACGAAATTAGCCACTTTAATGTGTTCAATTCAGTGGCATTTAGCACATTTACAGACTTGTGCAACTTTCACTTCTGTCTAGAGCCAAAACATTTTCACCAGCCTCCCCAAAAGCCCCATACCCATTCAATAGTCACTCCCCATCCCATCACCTTCTTCCAGCACCTGGTAACCACTAATCTACTTTCTGTCTCTATGGATTTACCTATTCTGGATATTTCATATAAACGAAATCATGTGATATGTGATCTTTTGTGTCTGGCTTCTTTCACTCAGCATAATGTTTTTGAGGTTCTTCCACATTGTAGCATGTGTCAGTAATTCATTGAATTTATTTTTAAATGAAAGTAATATTCAAGGACACTTTCCTGTGTTCAACTAATTATTGATCACCTGTGTGCAAGGCACTGTACTATACATAGCAGGATGTAAAGGTTGGCATTCTCTGTGAAATAATTGTAGGACACAAGCATATGAGTCTCCCGCCCACAGCACCCCACTCCCACGCTTCAGTCTCTGACAAAACTACTAGAGGTGGCTGGTTCCCAAAGTAGCCAATTCCTTGTGACTCACAGGCTTTTCCACCCTCCCTTCTCCCCTTCTTAGACAAGACCCGTTTCCCCCAAGACCACACAAGCCATTTTAGAATTGTCATTTGAACTCATGATATGTCAATGAACAGAAAGCATAGCACTGTGACTGTCATAAAGAAGAGTCGGCCCTCAGGAGAGGCCCAGCTTGCAGGGTAGAAACGCAAAATGCAGACAGCAATGGGAACTGATGACACAGACTACATGGCTTCCTCCGGTACAGAGGGTGGCCCCCAAGGCTCAGGGCTGTGAAAGGCCCCGGAGGCCTCACAGAAGCAGTGAGACTTGGAGGAAGGGGGGGCCGGGGGGGGAAGGCTTGGAGAGGCAGGGTGATGGCCTTCATGGACAAAGGGAATATTTGAACAAAGACTTGGCCGCGAGAATACACGTGGGATTTTTAAAAGACGAGACACAGGCCATTTTGTTTAGAAATATTTGTTTGGAAACGAACATGCGGTGATGTCAACATTGGCTCACTTGAAAGGGAAGGAAACGGGAAAATAACATCCCACTTTCCTTCAGCCCCCGCCCACAACCCCCGCCTTGTACCTGATCTTCGCCAGCCCAGGAGCAACCATAGTAGACCACTGAGATGTCTCCCCGCGTCTTTCCATCATATCTTTCTTCCCAGCCCGCCCTAACGGAACCCAGGTAGTTCCTTCAACGGGTCCCATGCGGCGGGGGACCGAAGGGGAGGGGGAACTAACTCTGGGCATTCTGTCGCTCCGTAGTATGGTTCCCATCATGCCCCTCTCCCAAGGTCCTGTCAGGGCCCCTCTCTCAACGCAGTTTTCCATTATGCCCCTCTCCCAAGGTCCTGTCAGGGCCCCTCTCTCAACGCAGTTTTCCATTATGCCCCTCTCCCAAGGGAGTTTCCCACCATGGCTGCGTCCCAAAACAGTTTCCAGTGGGCCAGGAGCGGTGGCTCACGCCTGTAATTCCAGCACTTTGGGAGGCTGACGGGGGCGGATCATGAGGTCAGAAGATGGAGACCATCCTGGCTAACACGGTGAAACCCCATCTCTACTAAAAATACAAAAAAAAAAAAAAATTAGCTGGGCGTGCTGGTGCATGCTTGTAATCCGAGCTTCTCTGGAGGCTGAGGCAGGAGAATGGCGAACCCGGAAGGCGGAGCTTGCAGCGAGCCGAGATCGCGCCACTGCACTCTAGCCTGGGCAACAGAGCCAGACACCATCTCAAAAAATAAAAATGAAAACAAACAACAAAAAACAAAAAAACACAGTTTCCAGTCGTGCCCCCTTCCCAAGGAAGTTTACCGTCATGTCTCTCTTCCTTGCCCCTCCCCACTCTTCCTTCCTTCCTTTATTTATTTATTTATTTAAGACAGAGTCTTGCTCTGTCGCCCAGGCTGGAGTGCATTGGGGAGAATATGGCTCACTGCAGTTTCAGTCTCCGAGTTCAAGCGATCCTCCCACTTCAGCCTCCCTAGTAGCTGGGACGACAGGGCATGCCACCACGCCCGGCTAATTTTTGTAGTTTTTGTAGAGACGGGATTTCACTGTGTCGGCCAGGCTGGTCCGGAACTCCTGAGCTCAAGTGATCTGCCCACCTCGGCCTCCCAAAGTGCTGGGATTTACAGGGTGAACCATGGCGCCGGACCCCTCCCCACTCTTCAAAACCCTCCGCTCCAGCTCTGAAGCAGAGCTCCTCCCTCCTTTGTATCCTCACTTACTGTATCATACTTTTGGAATAACTACTCGACCAATCAAAGAAAGGACATTTTTCCCCACCCAGGTATACCTTGGGCATCACAAATGATGCGGGGACATCATGGACCTTACAACTCAGGCAGAATGAGGTGTAAAGTGAAAGCTTCAGCTGGGATATAAGGCAGGATGTGCTAAGTTCCCTATGGTTGGTAGAGGCCCCAAGCGCTCCCCGATATTCAGAAAAGACAGGAATAGCTGAGCGCCACTGGAAAAGCAGGCGGGAAGTGAAGTAGGTAGGGAGGAGCAGGAGATTGTTACAGATGCATGAGCCACCCGCGAGAACAAAGACGCACCACGGTTAAAGCTGGCTAAAGGCAGAGGCGATTCAGAGACTGTCAGAAGAATCCAGTTATGGTGAAAGAGGTCCTTAGCAGGGGCAGTGGAGCTGGAAGGAAAGGGCAAGTGATAACGGGTGGCAAAGGCAGGAGGAGCTGGACGGGAAGCTTGTGGGGGCTTGTGGGGACTTGTTGGGGCTGGTGGGGAGAAGTAGTTACAGAAGGTTTCAAGGCTAAGGTTCGGGTAACTTGGAGAAGGTTGTCTATCTGACAAAAGTTGGAAATTCAGTAACAGGGACAGAGTTTCCTTGTTGGGTGAAGGGTGAGATCTGGGCCAGATCATCACTGGGAGTCCACAGATACAGCCCCAAGCCCCAGGGGTAGAGTCGCACTCCTTCCATAGAGGAAAAGGAGACAGCAACAGGACGCACAGAAGAATCGTAACCTGCTACTAGGCATGACGTGGGACCACCGTCACATTTGTTTATGGAACACTTAGCTCTTTAGGGTTCCCAGGGACTAAAGTGTGTGCCTCAAAACACACCCTAACGGCTGGGTGCGGTAGCTCACGCCTGTAATCCCAGCACTTTGGGAGGCCGAGGCGGGCAGATTACGAGATCAGAAGATGGACAACATCCTAGCTAACATGGTGAAACCCCGTGTCTACTAAAAATACAAAAAATTAACCGGGCGTGGTGGCACGCGCCTGTGGTCCCAGCTTGGGAGGCTGAGGCAGGAGAATCACTTGAACGGGGGAGGCAGAGGTTGCAGTGAGCCTAGATGGCGCCAATGCACTCCAGCCTGGGCGACAGAGCAAGACTGTCTCAAAAAAAAAAAAAGAAAAAAACAAAAAAAACACACCTTAAGATGCTGCCTGTTTCTCTAAACAGGCTAAATGACGCATTAGCTTCAGCTGAATCATTCTCACTAGTGGAAATGGTGACCTCCTTCTAGTGACCCACCCTGTGTGCAGAGCTGTGTGGCTTCTCAGCAAGGCCACAGCCTCTCGGCATCCTCAATGGCCGTGGCAGTGGGAACAAAGATGTGAGCGCTGGTGTCCTTGGTCCTCCCTGCCTACTCTCTCCAACCCGATGGCCAGAAAGGGTCTCATACCTGCTTTGGTTTTTGGAGAAGGCCAGGGACTGAGTAAGTGCTGGTAGTTATGGTGAAAGAGGTCCTGAGCATGCGCAGTGGGGTTGGAAGGAAAGGGCAGGTGATAATGGGTGGCAAAGGCAGGAGGAGCTGGATGGGAAGCTTGTGGGGACTTGTTGGGGTTGGTGGGGAGGAGAAGTAGTTACAGAAGGTTTCAAGGCTAAGGTTTGGGTAACTTGGAGAAGGTTGCCGTGAGCACATGTCAGACATTCCCCACTATAATCTCCCAGAAATCTAGTCGGCAGATGAAAGCAGGTGAAAGGAAAGGAAGTGATAGAAAGAGTTCCTGCCAGAGAACAGGTGTGTGCTGTTTTGAGTTTTCCAGGCCCGCACTGCAATGGAGATTGTGGAATTTGCAGGCCTCAACCTGTTGGTGAACACGGTTTCTTCAATTATCCTCAGTAATTTATGGTGGAATATCATGAAGTCACACTGGATGTGCCTTTCAAAATTAGATGGTTTTCTCCTTTCATTTTAATATTTCTGTATTTCATCGAATAAAATTATAAATAGAGCAATTTCAAAAAGAAAGGAATACAGAATAGCAAACTTTTAGAACACACACTAGGCAAAGTCCAAACTTAGAAAAATAGATATGTAAATCCTTGTCAGATGATTAACCTTCACCCCAAACACACACCCTCATTTCTACTATTTATCACTCACAACTTTTATGAGAGTTAAGAGTTTCTCCTAAGACTCAGGGATCATTTCTATAGTTTTTTACTAGAGAAGTTTCTCTGGATGTGTAGAGCACCATAAAATGGAAGGAAAAAGAAAAAAGAATAAAAACTTGAAAAAAAAAAAAGGGCTTGTCTCCTAAGAGATTATAAGTTTCTAGAAGATAAGGCTGTGTCTTTTATTTTTTCCCCCACAAATCCATAAAATGTACTCAGTGAATGTTTGTTTGATCAGAATTAAATTTATATTACTAAAAGGGTTTTTGTTTTCAGCTTGTTTATTTTTGCTAGAGGAGCCACTAAGTTGCTATTTTAAGAATAGCTTTGAATCATTACTTAGGAAGTCAGAATTGTGTTAAATGTAGTACCTAAAAACTTCCAGATCCATTAGAAATTATAACTAATGCAATTTGAAAAGAGTTGGATCATTCATTTTATACAAGTCTCTATTTTCAATGACTTTAGTATAAATGAACCCTAACAAAAATGTTTACCTATTTTTTTATTAACTTATCCAATGGCGTTTCCCCTCTAAAATATTTTACATGGCAAATAAAATATACAACTTTGGGCCGAGCACTGTGGCTCATGCCTGTAATCCCACCACTTTGAGAGGCCGAGGCGGGTGGATCACCTGAGGTCAGGAGTTCGAGACAGCCTGGCCAACATGGGGAAACCCTGTCTCTACTAAAAATACAAAAAAATTAGCTGGGCATGATGGCGGGCACCTGTAATCCCAACTACTCGGAGGGCTGAAGCAGAAGAATCGCTTAAACTCAGGAGGCAGAGGCTTCAGTGAGCTGAGATTGCGCCATTGCATTCTAGCCTGGGCAACAAGACCGAAATTCCATCTCAAAAAAACAAAAAACAAAAAGCAAAACAAAACAAAACAAAAACCTTTATGCTTGTAACTACATTTCTGTCATATTTATATAACTTCTGAAATTTGTGCATAGGTTCTGGCAAAATTGTCTTTTTTAATACCAAGTGAACTTATAGTTAAAAGAATAGAAAGTATTTAAACCTGAATGATTTCTGAGGTTGTAGCAGAAGGATCTCCCAAAGAAGGAAAAAAAGCCCTTACCTTCTCCTTATGTGCAGTCTCTTTCATAAATACATAATTTAATGAGGATTGTGTAAGTTTACCTTGTATATTTTTTAGCTACATTAGTTTTACATATAATATCTAATGCAATTTGCTCACAAAAGTGGGAAGGTACTATTATTAGTAGTATTCCTTCCTTATTTACAAACAGCTTGGAATTTAGAAGGATGAAGTTGCATAATTTGCTCCATCCACACAGCTACTAAGTGGCAAAGCCAGGTGTCTGGATTCCAACATTCATGGTCTGGTCCAGTGTAAAACATTTAAACTTGGATCCCTTACAAGTCTATAAATGCTTTATTGAGTATGCTTAAGTAGAAAAATAATTCCTGAAAACTCAGTTCAAAATTAAATCCTTGGAGCTTACACAGTAAAATTCAACATTCACTTTTGTGGGCCAAGAACTCCTGCTTAGGTGCCCTGGAACAGGAACCCCAGTGCCTTGCTGACAAATGGTTTTCACAGAACACAAATGGCCCTTAGTAATGCTAGAACCAATTGTATCACTTGTGTGTATCTTTGTGTGTATCTGAGAAACACAAGGCAGTTCTCCAATCCTGATAGACCAGTCGAGATTCAACCAGAGAACTGGAACCAGTAGAAGATACATGCTAGGAGATTTATTGCAAGGAATTGGCTTATGTCATTGGGTGGGGCTGGGCAGGCAGGCCTGAAATTTGTAGGGAAGACAGTTAAGAAGGTAGACTGGAACGCTCTTGGGCACTGGCTGTCCACAGGGGGAATTTATTCTTCTTTAGGGAAGCCTCAGTCCTGCTAGAGAGGCCTTTCACCTGATTATCCAAGATAATCTCTCCCTCGGCTTAAAGTCAACTGATTATGGACCTTATTTACATCTCAAAACAGCCTGGAAGCAACACTTAGATTAGTGTTTGTAGTGGGTTGGGTTGTGTATCCTTAAAAGGATAAATTCAAGTTCTAACCCCTGGTACCTATGAATGGGGCTTTATTTGTAAATGAGGTCTTTGCTGATGTGATCAACTTGAATCAAGGCTATACTGAATTAAGGGGGGTGGTAAATCTCTTAACTGGACAATGTGTGTCTTTGTTAGAGAAAGAAGAGGGAGATTTGGACACACACACACACACACACACACACACACACACACACACACACGGAGGGAGAAGGCCATGTGAAGATGGCGGCAGAGATTGGAGTGATGCAGCTACTAAGCAAGGAACACCAAGGACTGCCAGCTGCCATCCGGAGCTGGAGGAGATAGGGAAGGATCCTCCTCCCCTAGAGCCTTCAGAGGGAATATGGCCCTGCCAACACCTTGACTTCAGACTTCTGGCTTTCAGAAATCTGACAGAATAAATTTGCGTTGTTTTAAGCCATCTAGTTTGTGGTTCCCTGTTTGAGCAGCCCTAGAGAATGAAAACGGTATTTGATGGAATAACTGAGGGCTGTGGCCTAGGCAATGGACACATCAAAAGACCATCACCCCTCCATTCCCTTCTCTTCTCCTTTCCCTTTCTTTCCCGTTCCCTTCCATCCCCTTCCCTTCCATCTCCCCCCCTTACATCCTCTCCCCTTCCTTCCATCTCAACCCTCTTCACATCCACTGAGCTCATATTCTGGTTGGGGGAACAGACAATTAAAACTAATGAGCAAGCCAGGCGCAGTGGCTAATGGCTATAATCCCAGCACCTTGGGAGGCTGAGGCAGGAAGATCGCTTGAGGCCTGGAGATCAAAACAAGCCTGGGCAACATGGCAAACCCCATCTTTACAAGAAAAATGCAAAAATTAGCTGGCCATGGTTGCACTCGTTTGTAAACCCAGCTACACAGGAGGCTGAGGTGGGAAGATGGCTTGAGCCTGGGAGGCCAAGGTCGCAGTGAGCCATGGTCACACCACTGCACTCCAGCCTAGGAGACAGAGCCAGACCCTGTCTCAAGAAACAAAAACAAAAAACTAATGAGCAAATGAACATGAACATGTTAGCCCATGAAAGAAAGACTGGTGAAGAGGGAGGGAGAAGGCACCCATCAGAGCAGAGACCGAAATGTTCCAAGAAGCCTAGGGTCCCTCCTGGAGGAGACGTCCCCACAGAAGCAGCACTGGGTGCAGGTGACAAGAAGAAGCTGCAAACATTCAGGGAACAGCATGAGCATGGTGAGGAGTGGGTGGGCAGGGAAGAAAGAAGAGCAGGGAAAATGGGAGGAGATGGAGTCTTCTACCACTGTTCTTTTGTTGGTTTTATGAGACAGGGTCTTGCTCTGTCACCCAAGCTGGAGTGCAGTGATGCGATCATAACTCACTGCAGCCTTGACCTCCTGGTCTCGAGTGATCCCACCTCAGCTTCCCAAGTAGCTGGGAACAACAGGTGCACCACCACACCCTGATAATTTTTTTTAAATTGTTTTTGTAGAGATGGAGTCTCACTATGTTGCCCAGGATGGTCTTGAACTTCTGGACTCAATAGATCCTCCCACCTCAGCCCCCCAAAGTGCTTGGATTATAGGCATGAGCCACCACACCCAGCTCCTACCACCTGTTGGTTTTTAATTTGCATAGTGACACCTTTTCTCAAAAAAAACGCAATTTTACATGTGTGTACGTATAGAAATTTTGTATGTTTCAAAATAATTATCTTTCTTTCTTTCTTTCTTTCTTTTTTTTTTTTTTTGAGGCGGAGTCTCGCTCTGTCGCCCAGGCTGGAGTGCAGTGGCACGATCTCGGCTCACTGCAAGCTCCGCCTCCCGGGTTCACGCCATTCTCCTGCCTCAGCCTCCCGAGTAGCTGGGACTACAGACGCCCGCCACCACGCCCAGCTAAGTTTTTGTATTTTTAGTAGAAACAGGGTTTCACCGTGTTAGCCAAGATGGTCTCGATCTCCTGACCTCGTGATCCGCCCGCCTCGGCCTCCCAAAGTGCTGGGATTACAGGTGTGAGCCACTGTGCCCGGCCTTCAAAATAATTATCTTTCAAATCAGCTGCAGTGGAGCATTCTAATTTTTTAAGCAAACTTGTAAAATGTTAGAATAGTTTTAGTTACAGAAAGATAAGATTGAGAGTTCCTGTGTATAATTCAGTTTCTCCATTGTTAAAGCCTTATGCCGCCATAGTACTTTTGTTACAACTATGAAGCTGATCTTGGTACATAACTAATAACTCAATGCCCAGTTTTTCCATGTATGTCCTTTTTCTGTCCCAGGGCCCCATCCAGGATTGTACACTGCATTAAGTCATCGTGTCACCCTGGGCTCCTCTGGGCTGTGACTGGCTTACCATGCTTCCTTGTCTTTGATGCCCTAGACAGTTTGGAGCAGTGCTGATTGGGTATTTTGTAGAATCTCCTTCATTTTAGGTTTGTATGATGCCTTCTCGTGATTGGACTGGGGTTATGGATGTTTGGACATTCTTAGGTTTTTATTTACAACATTTCATTGCATACCTAATGTTTCAACAAACATTAATTTATCTTAAAAATAGAATCACGTATTTAATGCAGTTATTGTAATGTCTATCTTTGTCCCCTTTACACAAAAATACATAAAACCAGGAGAGAGGCAGCCACCATTTCATATTCTTAGCTCATACGTGAAACCTTTCCATTTTAAACTTCTGGGAAGAACTTTAACATTAAAAATTCAAACCACTTTGAAATTATGTAGTCAACTGAAAAAGTTTATTTTAGTCATCTAAAGGGACCTGTGCAAAGGAAAAACTACCCTTTTAGAAGCATAGTTTTTTTTGTTTTTTTTTTTTTTGAGACGGCGTTTCGCTCTTGTTGCCCAGGCTGGAGTGCAATGGCACGAACTCGGCTCACCTCAACCTCCGTCTCCCGGATTCAAGTGATTTTCTCTCCTGCCTCAGCCTCCCGAGTAGCTGGGATTACGGGCATGCACCACCACGCCTGGCTAATTTTGTATTTTTAGTAGAGATGGGGTTTCTCCATGTTGGTCAGGCTGGTCTCAAACTCCTGATCTCAAGTGACCTGCCCGTGTTGGCCTCCCAAAGTGTTGGGATTACAGGCATGAGCCACCATGCCCGGCCAGAAGCATACTTATTTTTCTCCCATTCCAGAAAACATTCCTTGCCTGACGCCCTGACCATTGCTGAAACCATTCCTCGAAACATCTCTACCTGCTGGTGTCAACCTGCCCAACACCCACGCAGTTGGATAGCTGTGTGCTGCTGCAGCCTTTTGTGAGTGGGGGGAGTTTTATTTTAAATAGTTATCTCTGGCAAGGCGTGGTGGCTCATGCTTGTTATCCCAGCACATTGGGAGGCCGAGGTGGGTGGATCACTTGAGGTCAGGAGTTCGAGACCAACCTGGCCAACACGGTGAAACTCCATCTCTACTGAAAATACAAAAATTAGCCAGGCATGGTGGTGCATGCCTGTAATCCCAGCTACCTGGGAAGCTGAGGCGCAAGAATCGCTTGAACCTAGAAGGTGGTGGTTGCAGTGAGCCGAGATTGCGTCACTGTACCCCAGCCTGGGTGACAGAGCAAGACTCCATCTCAAATAAATAAATAAATAAATAAACAAATAAATAAATAGTTATCTCTAAAAATGTGATCAATTCTCACCATTATATCAGAAGTATACTAAAATGTTCTTTCCTTTCTCTCCCTCCCCTCAGGGACATTTCAAGATCTCTACAAGACCTGTATCTGGACTTATCAAATGGCTGTGCTCTAGTGAAAATAACAACAAGCCATAAAGGCTTCCTTACACAGGTACTGGGGAAAAGGTTGGGCTCTAATTCCATGTAGCTTTACTGTGCCTTTCTCAAATTTGCTAAAATTAATGCTTTTAGAGTACAGTTGGCCCTCTGTATCCACGGCTTCCACATGTGTGAATTCAGCCAACTTCAAATCAAAAATATTTGGAAAAAAAAATGGATGGTTGCATCTGCACTGAGAATGTACAGACTTTTATTCTTATTATTATTCCCTAAACAATACACTATAACAACTATTTGCACAACGCTTACACTGTATTAGGTATTATAACTAATCTGGAGATTATCTAAATTATACAAGAGGCTGAATGAGGTGGCTCATGCTGTCATCCCAGCACTTTAGGGGAGGCCGAGGCAGGAGGATCACTTGAGGCCAAGAGTTTGAGACCAGCCTGGGAAACATAGCAAGACCCTGTTTCTACAAAAAATACAAAAATTAGCTTGAGTGTGGTGGCGCATACCTGTAGTCCCAGCTACTCGGGAGACTGAGGTGGGAGGATGGCTTGAGCCAGGAGTTCAAGGCTACAGTGACCTATGATTGCAACACTGTACTTCAGCCTGGGCAATGGAGCAAGACCCTGTCTATCAATATAATATGTCAACATGGCCGGGCACGGTGGCTCACGCCTGTAATCCCAGCACTTTGGGAGGCCTAGGCAGGCAGATCACGAGGTCAGGAGATCGAGACCATCCTGGCTAACACGGTGAAACCCCCATCTCCACTAAAAATACAAAACTTAGCTGGGCGTGGTGGCATGCACCTGTAATCCCAGCTACCCACAGCTACCCAGGAGGTTGAGGAAGGAGAATCGCTGGAACCCGGGAGGCAGAAGCTGTAGTGAGCCGAGATTGCGCCACTGCACTCCAGCCTGGGTGACAGAGCAAGAGTCCGTCTCAAAAAAACAAAACAAAAAACATTAATTAACTAAATAAAATAAAAATAAATTATACAGGAAGATGTGCATAGGTTATATGCAAATACTGTGCCATTTTATATCAGGGATGAGCATCCATGGATTTTCGTATCTATAGAGGGTTCTGCAACCAATCCCCTGTGGATACTGAGTGACGACTATACACTTCTATGAGTTTTGACTAACATTGACAGTTGTGCAACCAGCACTGCCATCAAGATACAGAACAGCTCAGTCCCTCAAAAATATTCCCCCATGACCCTTTGTAGTCAACCTTTTCCCCAACCTACTCTCAATCCCAACAATGGAGGATCTTTCTGTCCCAGTAGTTTTGCCTGTTCCAGAATGCCATACGAAACCACGGAATATGGCTGAGTGTAGTGGCGCACATCTGTAATCCCAGCACTTTGGGAGGCTGAGGAGGAAGGATTGCTTGATCTCAGGAGTTCAAGACCAGCTTTGGCAAGATAGCAAGACTCTGTCTCTACAAAACAGAAATGAAACACAAAACCATGGAAGATGTCACCTTTGAATCTGAATTCCTTCACTCAGCCATTTACATTTGAGATTCATCCATGCTGTTGCACAGATCAATAGCTTCCTCCTTTTCAGTGTTCGTGAGTGAACACTGAAAAGTGTATATCCATATAAGGGGATATATCCATATCCATATCCATGTCCCCTTGTATGGATATACTGCAGTTTATTTATCCCTTCACCGGTTGAAGGACACCTGGATCGTTTCCAGGTTTTGGCAAATGTGAATAAAGATTTCTGCATACGGTTTTTGCAGGAAGTCAAACTTTCACTTCTCTTGGGTGTACATGTAGGAGAGGGATTGTCAGGGTATATTATACATGATGTATGTCCCATCTTATCAAGTGGCTGCTGATTTTGTAAAAGTAATAACATCAAAGAGGCCACTCCTATTGAGTTTCACTTGTGCTTTTCTTAAAGACATTTTTTTTTTTTTTTTTTTT